>NC_031472.1:1073226-1355726 GCF_000006565.2 Toxoplasma gondii ME49
GTTTGCAGAATATCAGCTGGGCGCTAGGGGACGGCGGTTCGACGGAAACGATCCAGGTTCTCAAGGTTCGACTGGCGAGATTCTCGCATGTTTGAAGGCATGCGTTGCGGTTCTGAGTCGTTAACGATTTCTATCGCATGCTGCGAGCTGCCGTTTACGGGACTTGGCGTTTTCGACCTCCAAGCTTTGAATCAGTAGTCCAGCTCGTAGTCTATACTCCCCAGAAGGAGCTTATAGATAATCCTGTATCAGAGATTATTACTCTTAGTCCGATGGTAGTGATCATACTAGCATCTGAGTAGTGGTTTGCTTTCGCGGTCAATAAGAGTGGTAACAGTAATGCATAGATTGCGTATAGCTGGTTCATGGCGTTTCCCAAGCCTGGCAGCGATAGCAACTTTTGGCTTCCCTGTGATTACGTGTCAGGCCCGATAGTACACGGCGTTAAGGCACGCCGACACACACAGAAACGGAAGTGGCACAGACACAGTAGGTCCCTCGTTTATCTCTATGCTATGGACGCCTTTCATTCCGAAATAGTATATCATATCTTTAGGTGACTTGCCTGCCTTACAGAACGTGCCTGTGTTGGCAGCCTCTCGCGGGCGATGCGGATCCTGATCGCTGGGGGGAGAATGCATTTCGTGGTGAACACCAAGCACAAACTGACGGAACTGAAATTACGTCTACCGGCTTGAGTTTCCGGGTCTCTTCGCAAGTTGAATGTGTTGCGTTCCTCGCTCTCACAGCTTTTCTCGGTTGTTGCGTGTTCCGTCGTGGAATGTCGCTAAAGAGCCCCGAGGTCCCTGCGTGGCAAACGCCTGCACGCAGAAGAGTAATATAGCGTTAATGACCAGCGACTTGCTACGCAGTCTGGTATTCTGTACATATCCTCAAATCGCTGCGTGTTGCAACCGCTCGCGTTGCTGGTATCACCTTCTATTCCAAGGAGACTTTCTGCGTGTTGATGTTATAAATTTCCTTCTCCACCTCGAGAGATGTACCGTATATACGACAGCACCGAGGACGGCAGTCAGCTGGTCACTCCTACATCGGACGAAAATTCTTAAGAGGGGGATCTTCAAGCTGTGCAAACTTCCGTCTCCTCCCCCGTTTGTTGTCTCTGTATCAATTCAGGTGGAAAGACCGGTTCTGATTCGCCGACAGCGGGCGCAGATGGGACAACGAAACGTTCAAAAGCGGCAGCTCAGCCAACAGATGCCCCACAGACCCAACCCAGCACTGACGCGTCCGGTCTCGGTGTCGAGTCCATCGGAGCCGCGCTTCAGGCCGCGGAAGGATGGGCTGACGACCGCGCTACACTCACATCCCCAGATCTGGCACAACCCCCGGTGGAGGTGCCGGAGTCTGAGCAGACAGAGGACGAGCCAGGGACATCAGAACTGATCGACCCAGTGGATGGTGAAATGTTAAGCGACCTTTCTGAAGCAGAAAGGCCGATTCATCAGGATGCAGAGTCGGCCATTATAGCGGCCGCTCGAGCGTTGGTGAGTTTGCATTCATTGGGGGACGGCCTGGTCGGCATCGAGGAAGTAGATGGGGTGAGTCTCCCACAAGCTGATCAAGTCGAGCATCATACCGCAAGAGAGCAGCGCACCGAGAAACTGGAGTTACCGGAATTTGCAAGTGGCGACGGGTACGTCGGGCTCATTCCTGAGGAGCAGGCGTTCGTCTCAGCTGGCGACGGAAGGTCCGACTTCTCGACCACGGCAGATAGCGTGGTCCAGCATGACCCAAGTACGTCAGGATTCGGTGAAGGTCCGGGAGATTCTGCCACGGATGAGGGTGATGTTCCAAATGCGGACGTACCTCTAGACATGTCGGCCAAATCAGGAATCATGGGCTCCTTTCCCGGCACATCAGGAGCACCGAGCGATCACCTATACTTGGGAGACGACTATGACGGAGACGATTATATGTCAGAAGAGGATGGTCCCTTAGACCTCTCCGTCAAACCAGCTGATGCGTTCTCATCAGGAGCGCCTATCGATGGTGGCGCACTTGGAAGCGATTCAGAAGATGATGGTGATCTGTCACCTGAGGATGTACCTCTAGACCTGTCGGCCAAATCAGGAATCATGGACTCCTTTCCCGGCACATCAGGAGCACCGACCGGTCCCCCATACTTGGGAGAGGACTACGAAGACGACGACTATATGTCAGAAGAGGATGGTCCCTTAGACCTCTCCGTCAAACCAGCTGATGCGTTCTCATCAGGAGCGCCTATCGATGGTGGTGCAGTTGGAAGCGATTCAGAAGATGGTGGTGATCTGTCACCTGAGGATGTACCTCTAGACCTGTCGGCCAAAACAGGAATCATGGGCTCCTTTCCCGGCACATCAGGAGCACCGACCGGTCCCCCATACTTGGGAGAGGACTACGAAGACGACGACTATATGTCAGAAGAGGATGGTCCCTTAGACCTCTCCGTCAAACCAGCTGATGCGTTCTCATCAGGAGCGCCTATCGATGGTGGCGCAGTTGGAAGCAAGTCAGAAGAAGGGGAGGGTCCTCCAGATGAGGACGAACCCCTAGACCTGTCGCCTAAAACAGGAGGCAAACCAAGTGGAACTTAGAGTCAAGGTTCGGTGGACGTTGGCCGATAAGCTAGTCGCCAGGTGTTATGCAACACCACGCTGTCAGCCTATCGCCGTATGCTGTGGTGTTGAATGTGATGCGAAAGGGATACTACAGTGTGACGTTCATCACCGCGATTCAATGCTCTTTCGTCCGCTCGAAGCATGTATCGTGTTCGCGGTAAAACATCATCATCTGGGAACAGACGATACGTCAGCGTCAGTCCGCAGGAACAGAAAAGATTAGCTGCTTTCCGGCATGTTGCGTGCCATTTCACTGGCGCAGCTGCATAACATGTGTGGATGCTCCAAGCTGCCACGTTCGACGTCAACTTGCCCGATAACAAACTGTAAGCTCTATAGCTGACTTGAGAGCCATTAGGGTGCGCTGTGGATGCGGTTGGCATGGACTAGCCACCACTACCATTTGTCAACGTGATTGCTCCCCAGACAAAGCACACTCTCGACTTATCTCTTACACTGGCACAACACGATTGGGACAGGAGTTCATTTTCTTTTTCAGTTGTGCAGTTGAGAAAGTCGTAAATTGTTGTGTTTTGCTTATGACCGACCTGAATAAAGTGTCTTCTCATCTCGCATTCAGGCGTTGATGCAATATTTGTGCAATAGGCTTGCCATTGTCGCTAAAAGGAGAAACAGTTCTCTTGTGTGTAAGGCATCGACGGAATGACGGAACCGAAGGTGTACGACGTATCGTGAAGAGGGCTCTTCTTGCTTGACGGCAACCATTTGGTTTGGTGGCTTTCGAGCTATGAACGACGCTCTGAACCATCGGTTGCCACGTTATACTGTGAGAGGTAAATGTTTCTGGATTAAGGACTGTGCATGTGCATGTGGTGGCAGTCGTATTTGGAAGACGAATATGTCCACTACTAGGATTTCGCAGGTTGATCAGTACTGAACCGCCCCTGTCACGCTGAGTCCGTGTCTTGCCCTTCGTTTAGGCGTGTATTAATGTGTGATCGCATATATCACAGTGTGGAGATAGAGAGTGATCAAACAGACTGTCACGAGACACCTTTTGAAACCAAGTCGACCGTTTCACCCACAAGAAAAGTATACTTCCAGAAAGCCAAACTCCGGACCACTCAGGTTTCAGCGCGTCGCATTTTTTCGTATAGTGTGTTTGACGTAGATTTTGAAACGTGCGTTTCTTCATTCGTACGGTATTGAGAGATAATATTCGCACCTTGACTGACTTCACCGTCATAACTCTATGATGAGCGCAGTGTCGCTTGATCAGTCAGGCACGTTGACCTGCTCCTCGACGGTAGTTTGTAGTATTTCGTTCGGACTGTTCACATGTTGCCTCGTGCACACTGTCGGTGCTCATATACTAAAGCACTATCATATTTTCAAGGCACCTGCTGTCAGATGAGACACCAATTTTGATTCCTTTCTTTCCGACTCAAATTCTGTTCCTCGGAGTTGTCAAGCTCTCGAAAAATCCGAGGTCAATCTTATATCGCCTCTGGGCGTCCTATGAAGGCACCACACAGATTTGTGTACGGTTGTGACATCGGATAATGCCCCACGACTCTGCGAAAGCATTCGATGCAACCGGCTCGACCTGAAATATTTCAGGCCAACAACCAAGTAAGGCGCGACACAGATTCGTGTACGGTTGTGACATCGGATAATGCCCCACGACTCTGAGAAAGCATTCGAGGCAACCAGTTCGACCTGAAATATTTTCGGACAACCACCAATCGTGCTTCGTCGTGAAGAACCTGCGTGTCGATCCCGCTCGAAAGATACTCAATCAGGTACCCGCTGAGCAGCGGCACAGGAAGAATCCCACGATCACCGTTTTCCGCAGCAAACCGTAGCACAACGGGAGGGCGCCTCAGGTCGAGAGACAACAAACGTATAAGGTATAACGACTTGAGATTCAAAGAAGTTACCACGTCCCCCGTACAAAGGCGACATAAGGAACATGTGGATCATAGCTAGACCATCTAGAATCTTGACAGGCATTGCTAGAGATATATTAACGCCACAAAGCTATCACGATTTTTGATTGGTTGATACAGCATATCAAACGAGAAATTCCGTACACGTGCTTCAGTTCTTCACTGATCCAACGTCGTCGGCCAATTAACTTCCCGCAGAGACACTTTCTGTTCTTGGCTTCGCTAACACTGAACAGCAGAGCAAGCATTTCTTTTGGCATCAACCGTTCAAAGCACTATCGGATGTGTAGCGCAGGGCGCTCAGAACGGGAATGCCGAAAACTGTTTTGTACATACAGCGAAGTGGGGACACAGAAAGGTACGTCATTGTGGACGAGGTCGACTGGAATTTGACCGGTGGTGTCAACCAAAACATCGTTGTACACCCTCTGCTCGCAAACTCGCCTCACGAGAGCGACGGGCTACTCTGGACAACAACGGATGGATCCAACGTGACATGCTAAAGGATATAAAACTCCGATTCACTCTCCTCATTCCAAATGCACCACGAAACTGCACGAAGCATACCAACTCAGATTTTCTTCTTTTCCCATGGTAACAGAGACCGTTACCATGCTCGCGACGGAGAGAATGGATTGTTTCCTGTTTGTTCGCTCGCCGGTTCAGGAACTTGCCAGTCTGCGTAACGTGGGACCCTTAAAGTGTCTCGGGGCTCGTGGTTGATAAGATATCGTTTGCGCGTCCCCGTCTACTTCCCTCGGAATAGCGATCCTGGTGGCATTGTGTATATGAGGCCACTGACACTCTACATACTTGTTTCCAACATGCTGAACCCTAAGACACTTCTGCTGACGACAGACGTACAAGTTGGGGGTGAGGAACCAGGCACTACTACACATCTCCGTCTCTCGCATGCTTCGCCTGATGTAATGCCGCTTAATCGACAGCAGTCAAATTCACTGCTAGTTGTTGAGTTGCCGTCTCGTGCGTACCAGTTTACCCATATCGATGCTCGGCCTGCCTTCGGATCAAGCATCTGTTGTGCTGTAGTGCAAACTCTTTTCATGACTAGGTGCACTGTTCGGTCTTGCATAGACTTTCTACAATGTCTCACTTCCCTTGCATCTGTTGCCGCACTATGATGGCTAATTGTGTTCACAACTGAAACTCGGCAAGCATAGCAACTCTGAGTCACCTTCATCGACGCATATACTGACAGATATGCACCGAGACCTAGACACTGCTACGTGGTTGCAGTGCGAGTAGTGAAGCATAATCAGGAGCACAGACCTGTTAATGTCGCATGGAGATTGTCATAACAACGGTATACTCCCGAGGTACACCGGCGCCCATAGAGTACGTTGATGCGAATCCGTTGGACAATCAAATTTACGAAGGCTGGCACTGCTTGTCAATTCTCGTCTTTGCCACACACTAGCAGCCATCTCTCAGTACAGGACAAGTTAAAAACAAGCAGCTCTATGGCCTTTTTTCTTGCAAAGTTCGCCCCCGCCACGCCTCTGAGGCGTCAGGCTTACCCCTGGGTCGTCTAAAAAACGCTCAGGCACGTAGCCATGAGTCGACCCGCGATTCCATATAGCACAGCTGGAGACTACTATTTAAAAGCGTTTCCATATCCTCTCTGCCCCGTCGTCCAGTTTTTTGTAGCATTGTTTCTGTCACCTTATGTAAAACCTGGGAACTACACTCAGGGGGAGTCTCTGTTCATGCGCTCCCCCTCCCTCAATCATCGGGAAGGACCTGTCGCCGCTGGTGCTGCTGGCGTGCACGGTTGCAACGGCGCGGAGGACCGCCACTTTACTAAGAAACTTATGTCCTTGCATCCTTCGTGGCAGGTCAATTGCATCTTAAATGACAGTGTCTTCTGTGTCGCACCATTCTTCGTTATTGTTTTTCCTGAACTGAACAGCCCTGACCGAGCATTCTCCACGCTCCCCGTAGTGAATCATGAAGAGTTGTAGCTGCGGGGGCACAGTTACGGCGGTCTAGCAACATGCTCAGTTGATGAGACTGCCTTTTTTCAAAAGCAATTTCTTTGTTCACGTGGACCTGCGATTGGTATTTCAACCATGTACAGTGTAAAAAATGAAAAATCAACCGGGACGCAGGCGTCCGCCTCCGTCACTGTCTCAAACAGCGACGAGAATGGGTCAAAGCAAACAAGAGGCCAGGATTCATTCACGGAGACATCTACAAAGGTGCAACATCCGACAGCAAATGAGTTTTTAGCCGCTGAACAAGAAAGAGCTCAGAAACCGACGTCCAAGCGTCTCAAATGGCGTTCGAAAAGTCAACTCAGCTCAGTGAAAAGTCCTTCATCGAAGTTAGCAGTCCTCATGGCCGTCGTTGCCATTATCTATTTCCTCAAAGTGTATGTTCACCGTTGCCTTGTCCCACACCTTGCTTCACCATCATCTTCTACTTCAGTCTCTCCGCGTCCTCTTGGACCGCGTGGCTTGCTGCGTTCGCTCTCTTCAACCGATAGTCCGGCGCCGCTCAGTGTGGGGTCAACACACAGCAGACGTCTGTCACAGAGAGAAGAAACGCCACAGGACCCGGTTTGTGAAAGTAGCGAAACAAGCGATGGAGGAGAAGACCAAAGCAAGAACAAGCGTAAACCCAGCAGCAGGAAGGATACCGGGGCGAACCGCCCACGTGAGAAAAGGGTGCATGCGGAAAGAGAGACCCCAGAAGAGGAGAAAGACGACGTGCCCAGGAAAAGGACTCGTTCTCGCGTTCCCCGAGCTGCTGCACAGGCTGAACAGCCTGTAGAGGAAACAGAGGACTCTGTTGATACGACTGTAGTGTTAAGAGAGACTGCAGAAAGTAGGCGATCCTGTCGAGCCTCAGCGTTAACATGAATGAAATGACGATAGTGTACGAAAGAGCGTGTGAACATCCAAAACGTGTATCTATTGCACGTGAAAACTGGTACAGGCACACAGTGCGTAGCTCACAAAACAGAGATAATTACCGACAGCTGTCATTTCATGCAGGCGAATCGTGTCTCCAACCTCCCATTTTGGTTCACTCGTTTTTCGACAATTGCAGTTCCCAGGTTCCCGACCTTTGTTTTCGTTTTCGCCTCATTGTTAACGATATCCCTCCTCTGCTTTGCCACGAACGGGTCCTGCCGTTTGATCCTCACTTTTACAGGCCGCCCAGTCACGTCTGGTGGTGCCGTCCACTCTCCGCTGGACAACGCGTATTTTCAAACATTTGAAAACGCTTTTCCTGAACATGTCGCGGCTTTGCACGCCTCAGCAGGTAGAGTATCGGCGGGTAGAAATACGATTCCGCAGGCCGTTGGCCGACCATGTAGCTCGGCAAATTGCAGTCCCCATTCCACAAGTCTCCAAGTCGCCTGAGCCCTTGCCTGATCTAACTGAATCAGACACGGGATCGATCGCAGAGAATCGAAGTAATGCAGATTAGATGGAATAGCTTCGAACAGCTGTGGATACAGCAAACGCGTGCCTTCTGTGGCAAATCGAAAAAGGTTGGTCTCTCTTGTGCGCTCCACCTCGTCACTGAATGTGAATGCGTAACATAAGCAGCAGCTTATGTGTGCCCTGGAGTATCTCGATTTTTGTTCGACTACAGTACTGGTCGTTTTGCCGAGTAGGGCGTGTGGTTGTATTGCGATATTCCCGAAGCAACCACTTCTGACGCCCTTTACTTGTTCAGTAAATCATTAACAGGCATTTTCGTGAATAGCTCGTTGCAGGAAGTTACTCTGTTGCGTGTTGCCTCTGCCCCCCTGATGTTCCTGTCTTGGCGTTCGCACATCCATGACTGGCAACCTTTTCTTGTTCGGTTACTTTATTTCGCTCTTGCGGAGAATGATCGCGACAAATTGTTTCAGTGTCGATTCCAGAACGGCATTCTACATGTTGGTTATCGAGTGACTACGACATGCGACAGTTTGTGGAAGACGTTCCGGATTACATGCCTGCGACGTGCATTCGTAGCTTTCCACCTTTCGTTCCATGCTTCTCTGTCAGCCCGGACCCTGATTGTGACTGTTTTAGACCCGCCATGTTTGGTCTTCGAGTTGATCTTTCCAGTACATCAGTTCTGTTTCGTTCTGTCTGACCTCGAGTGTTTTGACGCGTGCAATGTTGGTCAGCAATGGCGCTTTGTCACATCGGTTTAGGGTTTGTTCCCAGTTTAGCGAGTTAGCTGACGTGATACTGGTATGTTCCACTTATCTGTATGCTGGTTTACAGCTGCCGACCTACCTGGTGTACTTACCCTTCTTGCGGATGACATAGCAAGCGTCCGAAGAAGGCTGAGAAGCAGAGCTCGGAAGTTTGTTTCTCTACCTACGCGCCCTGTAGCGGAATGCATTGTTCACCTCCTGATGACGGCTGAGTTTGTCGTGGCACGCGCTTCTTTTTTCTTGCGTAAGGACTGAATGATCCGGAAAAGGAACAGAACAGTCACGCGCGTACTTTGTTGCTGGCAAAGATATTGGCAGGTTTAACCATTGTGGAAGCAGTTTATGAACGTCATGTATAAACGCAAGGACAGAACACAACATGCAGAGCCAACGCAAGTATGGTCGCTTGGAAGCACCTTGTGGCATATCCTATCAATAGACGAAGGAGGCCGAAATGTCCCCGACAAAAAGAAAACTGACAGTTCTACAAGTGGAAGTAAATGCGCAAACGGTCCTTCAACGAGTTTTAAAATTGTGCAGTATAAATATGGAAGGAAAACATCGAGAGTGCCGGGGATGCGATGCACATGTGTCGTGACCGTAATGCACATCAGCTCCACACGACAACCGTAAGTGTGGCATGTTGGAATGCGCCGGACTGTTGTCCGGTCCCGCCTGTTATGTCACCTGTGGGTTCACTGTTCGGGTTTGTATGGGGCTCGAGTCAAGTATTCGCAAGATATCAGCACTCACATATGCAGACAGTACATGGGGGGAAATGGCATGGTGCTTTGCCAGCCGAATCCGGAATCACACGAGTTATAATCCTTGCGTGCTTGTTCATGTTTTATGCTCGACGTCCCCATATCAGTGGTCCCCCCTCTTTAACGTGGTGGTGCGCCGAGAGACGGAAGTCGATGGAAGGGATCGAGCAGTTGATCAGCGCCGCACTAATATTTGCTTAGAACTGGGCAGAAATGAGACTATTGGGTATCTTGGCTTTTTCTCATATCAGACATCACCACAGCGTCACCATCCTATGGGAGACTCGCTACCGCAGGTCGCCTGCGGAACCAGGTCTTACAGCTTTCGTTCCACCGAGGTTATCGCCGCCCTTTTTTAGGCGCGTTTACGCACTAGCCGTGAACAGCAGCGGAGCGACCTTGCTGCGGCTTTACACGACACAGTCTTTTATTGTTTTTGCCTTGCTTGTCTGTGCTCTCTCTAGACTCTCAAAAGGTGCATCCAGTGATGACCAGGAGACCGAGAAAAGAAGCAGTCGAGCTGTGGAACGCGATACACGCGACACGCCATGACTGCACAGAGGCCTTGCACGCGTTGCTGATTCGCTTCCGGGCGCGAAATGGAATGAATGATGCCCTGCTGGCTGCTGCTAGTGACACCTTCTCACGGGTTTTTACTACAGTTCATGAGGAACATGCCAGTGCCGGAGGTCTCACTGCGCTTAAAGCGGTTTCCGAAGGTGTGTGCTTGGTTTACATTCTATTACCGACATACCGTGACGCAGCAACTTCTGCCCATCGCACTAACCGCTAGTGGCTATTCTATTCAAATGGCGTGTATCATCCACAAACATCAGGTGTGAAAAGCATGTCCCGAAAATGTTACAGGCAGTCAATTCAACTGCTGTGAATGGCCCTGCGGTCGGGAACACAGGGCCCGTTTTGATACGTGTAGACGTATGTTCGGGTGTGCACATGAGATTATGTTGCAGTTGTAGCCCACCGTGTCAGGTGGAGACTCTGGAAGAGTCACAGCGACCAGTCGACGGCGCGGGATCGTGCCAGCGCTGGTGGCCCCATGGATTCTGCTTGTTGGACAAAACATTACGCACATGTGCCAATCGAGTATGTGGGTCTATATTAATATGTGTGTTCTGTGCGAACAAGGTCAGGGAATATTGTTGCGTTTGCGTTATATAGTCTATGTGCCGGGTGTGCATAAAGGACAACGTTCCAAAGGGAAAATATAAAAGGCTTCGTTTTGTTCGATCATTTTTCTGTACGACCGCGTACGTATTGCTGTACGTGTGCGGGATTTAGACAATACCGGTGGGGATAGACCGGAGGAGGGGAACCATACAGGCTCACGGCTGGGCAACCCGTGGGCAGCACTCCACAAGAAACTGCCAGTGCATTTAAAAATGGATTTGAGTAGCAGGATCGATAACAATGTGTCATAGGCCGATAGGTTCGTTGATTTCGTGCATGCTGACCCGTCAAAATGTAGCGTTGTTTGGCATCACCTGCGTAAGATGCTGAGTGGCGCATTCTGCCGTTGATGAAGCGTTGCTAGAGCTTGCATGCAGATTTGCTTAATCCAGTTTCAACTCGTCCGCTACAGCGTGTCGGCAAAAGTTTCCTGGAGTCCGAGGATACGCTTTTGACTTGCTTGCCACCGTCCCTTTTCTGCTTGCAGAACTGAAGCAAAGCCGAAGGTTTGTACTCGCTGTGGTTCACCTGGATCGATGGTTTAAGGAACATCCCGAGAGACGTGAAGGTATGCACACGAAAACTGACCTTGGAACCACTTTGAACCTGTTCGCCTCCTCATGCACTACGCTCTGGCTGCTACATGTCCAGTTCCAATTGTCGACATCATCATGGTTCACTGTTTACTAGTTGCTTTCGTCCTGCCTTTCGCGCAAGTTTTCCGTTCTTACTACTGCCGCCTCGCGGGACGTCTGCTGTCATGCCCAATTACGACCCGCTGCTGACGTTGTGCGTTCCGCCTTCTTGTTTCCCGGTACGTTATTTTCTCTTCGTGGTTTTCCCGGTTGTGCATTCGGTGCATGTCGATTTCCGATGGTGTATTTGCCTCGGTACGTTTGTTATCGCAACTGTGTGATCATCTTGTTTATACCAGGTATGCGTGTTTTCGTGTCCAGTGGCTCTGCTTCGAGGATGCGTCCTTGCTAAACTGGAATTGCCATCGTCTTCCATTATCGGTCCTGCCGTGAGTTTGGTCATCGCATCACCGCATCCTCTGCTGACGGGACGTTTCCCACTTCTATCTGGTGTCGGCACCTTTTCAGATCTAATTCGTCCCGCCGGCATCCTGGATTGCTTGCTATTCAAACCACAACATACGCCGCTAAGTAAGTATCGTGCCTTTTTTCTGTGTTAAAGCAAGCCACGTCGGGTGCAGAAAGAACTGTACTGAAGCTGCGGGGCTACAACGACGACGAGTGTCCCGACATCTTTTCCCTCACTGAATACATGCGTGCATGACGTTAGTGTGTCAGCCATAGGCGCACGAGGTACACGTCTGCATGCGTGTGTAGTGCGTTGACGACATCCAAACTCTGTGGGAAACGTTTTCACGTGTTGTTTGGTTTTCTGTCCGCCAACGATTATATGCGAGAAGTCACAACCACCAATGTACATACTGTTGAAATTCGTGCATTTGGCCATGCTACTGGGTACCTCACATAGCGCAGAAGCAGTAATGGACCGTGTTGTGCATCACACAGCGTTGAGTTATGATGCCATCACTGTTGGCTGCTCATCAGTCAATCACTCGATCAGCTCGAAAGGTCATTTTCACATTAACCGCAGGCACAGGCCGTTGAAGCCGATAACACTCGATATCTGCGGGCGACCGCGTGACGACTGCATGCTGCGCCTCCAGACGTCTTCCACATTGCTTGTTAATTTAGGGGCTGAGAACTTGAACGTGGCATGCCGGTTTGTTCTTCCCGCCGATTGTTGCTCGGCCAGGAGTCGCTTTGATGGCAGTTCTGCACGTGCGACTTAATCGCAACTGTGTCCCGTTCAAGGAGGAGTCCTCTGTCACTCGCGCCGAGGCGATGGGTGAAGCTCCGTCTGTTTGATGTTCCCATGGGACTGCATGTAGTACTTTCCTCTAGGTGGCGCATGTATTTGTTTATTCTGCGATGTCTCTGGCGATGCACGGCTCGCATCGGTGGTGACTGAATCCTTGTGTCAGTGACCTGCATTATCGTGGCGCATGGGAGTAGCTGAACATGTAATGTTGCAGATGTAGCTGCAGATCTATATTGCTGCAGGCATTTCAGCGGCAGGTGGCTATCTCACTACACTATGAGATTAATATGACAAGCCTCGCTCCGTGGGAATGTGGTTTTGGTTGAGGGGCGATCTCTCGGCTTGCTTATGTGACGAATTCGTCCTCGACTTCTTGCCACTTCATATATGCTCGGCCTCAGGTTCGTCTCTGCGTCGAGACGTAGGAGGATGTGGAAACGTGTCGACCGTGCCGTGTGGTGGTTCGCAGTTGGTGCGAAGTATCTTTTTTTATCTTCAAACGCATTCTTCTTTACGCTGTCCATTTGGATTTCGTGCTGTTGCGCTCTCATGAAGCTGCGGTGCTGAACGGCACTGTGCCTGTCACGCCGTTACCCAGCCGCGTCGTGGCATATCGGCCAGCTCGGAGACGCTGTGAAGCAGTCGCCGACCAGAAGAATAGTGAACTGTAATGGCACATGCTTTGCTCGAGTGGGATATCTCAGTGGTGTTTGACCATTGCACTTTTATCTTTATTTGTTCAGCTCCATTACCGCCGGCTATATGCTTCGAAATCAAGTTCAGAAGAACGAGGTTTGCCACACCTGTTTTCGATTTTGCTCCAATGGTTGCTGTTGTTCGTCCTTTCCTACGCGGAGTCGTCGGCCCCTCAGGTGAGCCTACATAGGCTTCGAAGATGGACCTCGTTGACAGGGAAAACAAACGACCGGACCGCATATCGGCGGCAGCAAAGGTGGAATGTAGCCCTTCAACTCCGTTTGATGAAGCAGAGAATTCATAGAACAGGAACGATGTAATGGGTCGATGAAAGGGTGTATAGGGGCCGATGGGCCACATCGCTGAGAGGTGGATGACGAGGTTAAGACAACAAACCACGGCAACAGCGTTCAATGCACGGGACGAGTCAGTGCATAGGCTGGGGCATGACTGGCATATCCTGTTCCGAGACGAAAGCTGGACATTATTACTCTTTTCTGTAGGAGCTGTTCCCAAGCACCATTATAGTGCTGGCTATGTGATTCGTCACGTTTCATGAAAACAGTCAGTGAAAGCTTTTTTGATGCTGGCATTGTGGCGGCTGATTGACGGGACTGAGAGATCTCGTACATGAGAGGAACGTTATAGTACGCTGGATAGTCGATTGCCGTCGTAAGGCAGAATAGGGATCCACACGTCCCTACACCTATGCGATTCTTCCGTGGCTCGCTGGCGTGATTTTTGCTTGAGTGCCGCTACGATGTCCATGAATGAGGGGAAGAAAAATCGTTCAGAGCAAGGCTTGGTGTGGGAATTCCGAAGCTGAGCCCTCTGATCCAAAACCCTCTAAAGTAGAGCATGAACTGGCCCACATATACATGAGCAGTTTATGTCAGTGCGTCGCTTGCAACGATCCGCCTCCTTGACTTCATGTGACCTTCGCTCTGTCCTTGGCTGCATTCCGAAGTGTTGAAAGACCCCTTCGCTCGCTCGTCCTGCCGCTCATGTAACCTCCAAGTTCCTCCGGCTTCACACGGCAGTCTGCGTGCGTGCGTCACTCCCGGTTTCCTACCACGTAATGACATAGGTCCCAAAAATCTAAACGCGTACCATCATCTGGCACCCGTGAACACTTCACTGCGCACGACTAGCTGCTGGCCTGTTTATGTAGGATTGTTTCACGATAGCGCCCGAGCATTTGGATGCTTTTGCGTTTGTTTGTGTACAGACGAATCGCGGGAATCATGGCAGAGGTCCCGTGAGGCTGCTGCTATGAATTTGTTTGAAAGTATCGCTGATGAAGTCGAGAATTTTCAAGGCGGCAGTAGACTTCATTTAACAGCAAGTCGGTTGGTTCGCCTGTTAGTGCGAGCAGATTTCCGTCTTGCTTCGTACACATGTCTGGCTTCAGACTTCGAGTCAATGCAAACAGATGGTTCCGTGGAATGGCAGCAAGGACGCGGCTCTACGGGGAGTGACCACAGCGGTGAAAAAGACGGCGATGCTGCGTCACCGCCAGAACGTCACAGTGGCGATCCAGAAGCGATGGGAGGCCTTGAAAAACAGAAACAAGAAACAGAATCAGCACTGCCGATTCCACAGCTTGAGGCAGAATGCGCGCGCACGTGGGAACGACTCGGGGTGTTTGGCGAAGGCTCATCCGAGCTCCGCACGGCGTTACTAGAGGCAGCAGTGACACTCGCACACGCGGCGCTCAGCAAAGCTGGGGAAACCGCAGAAGGGCAGGAAGGCATCGACAAACTAGCCGCTTTGGAGGAAGGTACGTGTCGACGGATAAAGGCAAAGACACGAAGTATATGGAGCACCGGAAAATAGTCGAGTACTGGAGTCGTAGATTAACCCGACACAGGAAATTACGTCCTCTATGAGACAACGATCACCCCTGGAGAGAGAATGGTGGTGCAGCGTTCGTGACCCCTATCATACGACTCCCAGTTTCACAGCGTACCCCTATAGGATATATAACAGACATTTATATTACCCCACAGAGGTACCAACAAGAGTGTAATTCGTCAGCGATTGTCACGCTGAGTTAACTGTAAGGTACTGGCACAGGGCGGAACCCATTACTTTCATTCGGATTTGCATGACGTATTCTTCGTGGTAATTTCCTCTGTGTTTTTTTTCGACTGCCGTCTGATTGCCTCCTTTACTGTGTCCACGTGTGTTTGGACATCCTTTTCTTGTTCGTTTCCTGCTGCTGTCGTAGGCGATTTGTCAGTGTTGTGGTGATAGGATCCCAGCCGTCTACTGTCATTGGGGCACGGCATCACTTGCTCGGGACAGACGTGTGAATCCCCAAACACATTCTCTACTATATGCTTGCGTTCTTTTCAGCATTCAGCCAGCAGCTGTTTGATATTGACCTATTCAGTCTGGTGGGTCAGGTACTTCAGGAACGACCGGAATTACTACAACGTAAGATCAGGATGTCCAGGCGCGATCTGGCCTTCCGTATGTGAAACATTCTCACTGAGGTTTCGCCTTCCGCTTCCAACGTCATTTCCCGTTATTAAAACTGCGGACACACTGCTATTGGCTTGTTCTCGAGGTACCAATATTCTTATCATTGTGCTGTGCTTGCTTATTGTGCAAATTTCTGCGCCTCTGCCGTCGTGCGGTCGCATGTCGCCTGCTGCCCCCCACGCAAGGGCTGGCATCAAAGAAAGCCGAAAGATGCCTATATGTACGTCAGTCCTTTAGGGCTACCACGAATAGGTTCCCAGGTCTCTGTAGCCCCTCAATGGCATTTGGCTTTCGCGCATGGTTACCAATTTATATGTGATTCGTGAGTATGTGCCGCGCCTCTTAGGCGCTTTTTCGAACACGACTATCGAGCTATATCATAGAGAATTTGAAAACAAATGCAGGTTCTGGCGTGCATGTGTGTGATTGTGTGTCGAATCTATGTATCTGTACAGAAGTGTGCATCCACGCATAGGGGTGCACCCCGATCCCTCAGGAGCAAGTGCTGTCAGTGCGTTTTTTACTGTTTTTTCAGACGTTGCTCCGGACTCCGATTTGCTCCTCTTCGTGGACAGAAATGAGATGCGACGTGAGTTCGGTGGGGTTCTGCCTAAGAGAAGATGAGAGTAACCTGGCGCATCCTCGCGTTGTGCACCCTCCCATGCAACTCTCAGCCAGTCACTGTCTGACAGCTTTCATAAGTATCGTTGAATGAACCTCGTGTATACCCTGGCCTTCACGTGTGATCCTGATCCAACAATGTGGAGTGATGTATGTCTGCATAAGCTGTTATAGCCGCCAGACTCCTGTCCCTCAGTCTGAGACTGCTACTGGACTGACGACCACAAATTATTTGCCGAGTTTTGCTTAGCGCGTCTGGGCGTGCACGTAATGTCAGTTCATCTGTTGTTTATAGGCTGGGTGGTAGTTTTCTGCCGTACAAGAATATCGCGTCCCGATGTTAGTTACCTTCTTCGGCAGCGGTGCGAAGACTTCTTTAGTTTCCGCGTGCCCGACTGTGGACCCGGCACAACGGCATGAAGCTTGATACCGTCTTTCTACTCATTGACTGGTGTCCTGTGGCTAGGTTCAAGCAGACAAAGCAGTGTCCAGAGGGGCGCAGATGGCGACGGCTCTGACAGAGCCGGAGGTAGGAATCGGTTCATGCAGTACTCGTTTATGGAGCAGTCTCTTCGCATGTTGCGGCAGAATTCTTTGTAGCAGTGACAGGCAACGAACGCTATCGGCCGCTCGCTTTCAGTGACACGCAAGGCGAGTTAGATGATATTTATTTTATGCACAGTCCTGCTTACACAGTGAATGCACCTCAGCGTCGAAACGCGAACCAGAGACGCCATGCTTGGGTCACATCCAGTATTGGTGCCTGAATGACAGAACGTCTTCTTGCTCTATCCCCGCGTTAAACGTGTCCTTCCTTATGCCCTCCCACTTCGTAGAAATCGCGCCGCTGAACGTCAATATGCAGCTCGCTCCTACAATCTATCTGTCCACCGGGTTCCGTCTGAGCTGTGGCGATTTACAAATCGTGATTCATGTTTAAGGGGAACCCGTCTGTATGCGGGTGTGAGTGTTCGTGTCCGTCGACATGGGTCCTCAAACAAGCTCAGGGACATGGTCCTCAAATCCTACGTTTGACAGTTCGTTTTCAGGAAGTACGTATTGCGTTAGCGTATACATGAAATGATTCCTATATGTGGACATTTTCAAAATGACTATCCCCTTGTTGCCTTTTTTTCTGCAGCCGGCCTCGAACAGCTGAATCAAGGATCTTCCACGGCTTTCGGCGAAGCGTTCCAAGCGTTACTTAATGCTTCGGGTGCTTCGGGTGAGATGTTGAAACTCACGCGTTCCAATGTCTACGCACCTGGGTAGCAGTCATTTTCGGCAGCCACGCATTTGTCCGTGCATACGTAAGCATGGTCCAGCACAGGGTCGAACTGTGCATCTCTGCTGGCAGATGGTTTCCCATCCACGGACAGAGCCAGTAAAATATTCGCACCCTTTTCATATTTCCCGACAGCACTAGGGTATTCACTACGGATCCAGTAATTTCAGAGTATTGCTGACTTTGCCAACTATGGTGAAGGCACTTCTCTATCACTGTCTCTGCCTATGCTGTACGCCGGCGCATCCAACCACGCACTTCAGTCTCTAATGTCGGCATCGGTTTCTTTGGTACTTCTGCCTCTCGGATATGCCGGTTCTCGGTTGCTGCGCGTTACCCGCTATGCCACTGCACCACCTGGGTTTGGATCTGACCCTATTACGACATGCTTAACACGTGGTCTGCGTAACTCGGTCTCTGTGATGAGCAAAGTTGTCGATCGGACGTTTTGAGGTTCTACTAATCACGTTTGCGAGCTGCTTGCATTTGGAAGGGATTTGCACTCCTTGTCACGTGTGAGGATGAACGTCCATGGTTTCAGATCAGGGGGCGCTTTTTGTACAACTGCCGGCGCATGAATTGCATACCCGCGTCTCGATGATGATTGCCTGTTGTCGTCTGCTGCAGGAGAAAATTTTGAAGCAAGTATTAAGGATCTGTCGACGACTCTGTTGCCGAGCCTGCAATCGGCTGCGATAGAAATGCGCAGCAAACTTCTACTTGTCTCCGTGAATGCTCACACGGTAGAATCTCTTTTTGTCAGTGTTTCACGGCTTCGATTTCTGACGAAATATATCTTCTTTTTAGAGAAACAAGGCTTCCTGGATCGGCTACAGGATCAGAAGAAGGCTGGCTGCATCAGGGAGCAAACGCGTGCAGAGCGTGAGGTATCACAGTCGCTGATCATGCTGTCGAACTCACCTCATGCAGCTAGTGACATGAAACGGATGCTGGATGATCTCGTTGGCAGCGGAATCCAAAGAAACATGGATGCATTCCTCGAAGCGGTCTCTCCTGGTGATAGACGCGAACCACGGCCCCTTCGCGAGTCGTTCCTACGTAAGGCAACGAAGCACAACACGTCAATGAATCGGCTACATCGACAATGCTTGTGAAGAGCAGGACATGCTGTTTCCGTAACTCGATATGAGTAGGATGCAACACTCAGGCAGTGCTGTCTTCCTGCAAGACTATATATATATATATATATATATATATATATGCACTGGTAGGTAAATTTGCGCGGTTGCTACCTGTATCGTCATGCTAAACTCGGGATGCCGGAACCCGCGTATTATCACGAGCGGTCCTAGCATTCACGCCTCTCCACATAGCTGGCTTCGTGTACAGCGGGTTATGTTCCGGTGCACGTATAGACAAGATCCTTCTTTGTCTGCACGAGGAGGGTTTGGTGAGGTGGTTTTCTTCCATCTGTACTCACTTACGTGAGCAGGCGTCTATGTGGGTGCGTTTGCGCGTCTGCATGTCGTAGTCTACGTGGCAGCACATTTCATAGATTATTGGTCAGCTCCGAATTGCATTCGCGGGTTTCGTAACGGCACTGTATACATATCTTAGACCGCACGACGCCTCCTTCGGCACGGCGGCGCCGAGGCAACCTTAGAAATCCGTGGAGCTTGGTGACAAATGCACATATTAGTGTCTAATGCACATCGGTACATGCACGGTCCTGAATCACTATCCCTCAGCTTGCAACAATGCATTCTTGTATCTGTGTAAAATTTTAAGTGCTACCTGTCTCCGCCTGTTTGTTTTGCCAGGCTTGCGACCATTGTTTTCCCGTTTCGTCAACATACAAGCCATGCAAGTGTGGCTGCAAGCACACCCTCATGTGATAGAGAGTGAGTTACTGTTTCTGCGTATGCTGCTTAATTTTCATCATCATCGTGTTCGTGATTGCTGCTGGACCGTTTCCTGATTATTAGCACATCGATTCGCGGTCTTATCCGTTTTGCGCCGCAGAAACGTCCTCAGTTCCTCCGCAACTGTAGCGTTAGCTGTTCCATGTATCCTTCCAGTGGTTGAGACTTGTCATGCCGTTCGTGGATTGTCTTAGCCCGTCTCACGTTTGTGTACCCCTTTCTAGGCGTGCAAGTGCGAACTGGTTTTTGTTCGCTTAACGCCGTATAGGGCCATCCCCCCTTGCATGTATGCAGTCAGTGTTGCCGCACTTCCGTTCAGCTGCGTTGCACCCACCACTTAATCGCGGACTTGGCCTTACGATGAGAATGCTGTCTACTCCGTTCGTCGACGATGCTTACACCATTCTGCGTGCATACAGTCTGCGTCGCATCGTCTCTCGCCTACCCCGTTACCGCTGGATAGAGTTTTTCTGTATTATGTTTTTCTTTGTTTCGTTTTCCCTTCCAGATTTGCCGAGGACCGGAGTCTTGTTTTTTCAAGTGCCGTTGCTCAATCCACTGCAGGAAGGTAGGTTATGTCTTCCTTTTCTTCGCCACAGGCGACGCGGGCTTCACCTATATTTCATGTATGGGTGAAGCGAAACGTTGGTGTCGTCGCTTTGCAGGAAAAGATGATACACAGCACGTGGTGCATCTTTTACACGCAGTGGCATTCCGGTTTGTGATTTTCTTTTCTTTGTCCGCTCGCCGATGTTCCTTGACTCTCACCGTCTTACCCGTCGAATGGGCGACTGCGCAACTCGGAGCATATCGTCCCTGTTCATGTGCGTCAAAGTAGCGTTACCACATGCATTTGCCTCATGCGCGCGTGCCGCACGGGTGTTCGTTCATCTGCTGCGTTCATGCTGATCCAAGGCATGTGAACCGTTTTTTCCTACCACCTGCATTCGTCACCGTGAATCCCCCACGGCAGGCACACGCGTGACTGCTTCTCTACCCCTTGTAGTTCGACACACAGTTCAGAGTCTCACAGTCGGAATCCAAAAAAACATCAGGGATTCGCCGAGCACGGTTTGGGCGCCGGAAGAGCAGGGCGCAACGTTCGTGTCATGTTGCAGTAGTGCAAAAGTGTATGTGTAGGAGTTTTGTGATTGATTCCGAATGTGTTAGCATAGGTGTACGCATCCATGTTGAAACCGGATCGAAGTGGGTTAAGGCAGTTTACTACATGCAATACTCTGAGCAGTTCCGCGTGATCCTGAGAGACTAAGGAGGTCATCCATTATATGGGTCCATACCTTCTATCCTGTGTGCAGCGTCAGCTGGAATTCCAAAGCATGAATTCAGTAATTGTCTTTCTGAATGTTATATCAACCGTGCTGCGTGCTGTGCACTTCTCTGCTGTAGCAGTTTCATGGCATGGCGCTATGCCCCCGAGCCTCTCTGCGGCGCACAGTTGACGCACCTGCGAGCAACAGGCGACTACGCGCCATAGGAAAAGCTGCGGATACATCCACGGCAGAATTGGCACGCACTGTGTATAGCTGCCCTGTTATGGGAATTCGCTGATACAGAAACAACCGTGCTAGTGAACACATGTCAGAAACTGGTTGAACTTGCACGTGTCTGCGTCGTGCAGTGGTCACTATGACCTCAGTCGCACCGTCATAGAGCGGAAGGCGCGGAGCAGCCTCATGGTCGTGAAACTACACTTTAACGTCTACTGATTCACTCCCGCATACGTTCGCCTTCACTGCGACTGAAGGTCGTGTGAATAGATGCTGGATGCTGGCCGACTGCGCATCTGACGTTGGAGTTGACTTATTTTCTTAACAGCTCGCAACTTAATTTTGAGACTGCCGTCGCGCTTGCTTCCTTCTCCTTTGTTTTCGCGCAGGCAAAGGTCCCGTCGTTCCGGGCACGAGATCTGTGTCGCCGAGGGGATTTTTGCTGTTCGGACTCGCGAATTACTCTCGACATTTCCACCTCATTGAACCTTACTGCCGGGAAGGGGATCTGCCACCAGGTACCGTGCGATACCAGAGAGTCTTACGGTCTCTCTCTACGCTCGGCCACGAATCGAGGCATCCAGGAATTGCACGCGCGGGTTATCGCACGCGAGTATGCGCACTTGTGTCATATAACAGTAGAAATGCGGGCAATACTATTTCGGTTTTTGTGCATTAGCTGCGATACTTACTTTTGTCAGGCTGCAGACTGCCCGCTCTTTGGGCACCTACCGTCTAGCCACATGTCGAGAGGTCTGCTCAGTCGCCAGTAGAAATTCTGGACACGTTTTATGGCAGCTTTGCATCCATACCGGTGTCTAAGTTTCTGTGTAGATTGAACTACTGTTTCTGATACACTCACATCGTTAGTTGTTCTGGGGTGATCGTTGTCGCACGGTAGTCTACGACAGATTTCGGAGGCTGAGAACCTCTTGCCGATGCATGAATGAAGGACTACCTCACGCGTACCAATCGTGTATTCGTTTTGTCTGACATTCACCTTAGACACGGAAAAGCTTGTCGCTGTCGTTTTTCTTATATCGCCATGCATGCATATGAATACACAGGCAGCAACCAGAGTATGAGTGTCTAGGTACAAAGCTTTTGTATACAGCTGTGGAGCTATGGTACCCTACACTTAGGGTAGACAACACTCTATATATGTGCTCATTCTCACAGTATACGAACCCCAACATAGGCACCGCGTATCCCTGTTGCATTTCATTGCAGACGATGTTGCAAGCCAAACGGAGTGGGTACAAACAGTGACCAGTACCCTTAACATGGCTTACGGCAGACTCAAGGCCGACTACTCGATTTATTTGGTCTACCCGAAGGCGCATGCAGAACCGATCTTGAGGTGCCTCATAAGCACCGAAACGAGTCTTATACGTTTCTCATTCCTTGCGAGACAAACGCCTGCTTTACTGGAAGCTGGGTCTCCGTTTCATCGACTCATGGAATACCACAGCAGAGTGGTAGCTCTGTGTTGGGAAACGTTGGGATTTTATGGACCCATGGCTGAGGATACGCGGGACATGTTACTTCGCCATGTGCTTCAACCGGACGGTGCCAGAATCCAAGCGTCACTTAGAGCAAATGCAGAAGGTTCTTTTTCGGAGCGGTTACGTCAACAACGAATCGGTAAGGTACCGATGCGTGTCGCATCAAGGGACAGCCGACAGGTGTTACGGATCACATAACGATGGAGACTTGATAAGCGTAAGAACAGCGTGTTGTTTCACATATGTTCTGTCCCAGGGAGTTGATGGTATACTCCGAGGATTGAGAAGGTACTAGGTGCGCGAATGCTAATAGCTAATTTCCGTCTGTGTAGAGCCTTGGAGCCTTGACGTCAATCGTGGTGTATCTAATGAACGGCTATGACATGGCATAGGCAAAATGACAGAGTCAACTGAATCACATGCTGACGAAAATTGTCACGGCCCACTTCTGTTGTGCCTACGAAGACAAGGTCATGTTTTCATCAACGAGTGCTCATGCCGAAAGGTACTATCATGTCTCAGTGTGACTAGTAGTCGTCATCCGCGTATATGCATGTGTATCCCCCGAACGGTTTTTTTGCGTGTAGCCACATTTTTTTGCGTAGATAGATATGCATGGATATAGGTAGGTATATATAGATAGATACGAATAGGTTGGTACACAAGTACATATATATATATATATATATATATATATCGAACGATAGATATAGAACTACACATAAAGCCAGATGTAGATATAGATAGCTAGAGATATAGATAAGCATATAGGTTATAGATATAGATATAGATAGATACAGATAGTTGTAGATACAGAGAGCTATAGATAGTGAGAGATAGATTGAAGAATAGATACGGATAGATCGAGATTTAGATAGACATGGATAGGTTGATTGATTGATTGTGTTTGGCACCTCCCATCGCAGTCCTTCTAACTTTAGGGAACAGGACAATTGCTGTGTGGACATTCGCTGCACGTTTTCGTGTGTTGCCTGTAGTCGTGAGTGCTCTCTCCAGCGTTGTGTTGATCCGGATTTATGGACCTACTGAAGATATGTTTTTCCTCACTTATAGCGCCACTATGCATTTGACTTGCTTCTTCGCAGCCATTATTAAACGACTACAGCACATGCAATTGCTGACGCTTCTGTCTGAGTGGATGCAAGCGAATCCTAGCGTCCTCCAGAGTAAGTTTGTTTGTTTCCGTTGCTTTCCCTAGACGCACATGAAAGTGTAACCCTTTATGCTCTCATGTCCCCACACGCCCATAGCAGGCGGTATACACAAATCACGTCCAACAAGCGTTCTAAACAAGCATGTAACCCAGCGCCTCTGACGGCGGTGCGGCTTTTGTTCTGGTATATTCATTATAATCTGGACTTTGTGTGGACAGTAGAGGACCTACGTCTTCCGGCACAGGTAGCTGAATAAAGAAAGGCGGATGTCACCATTGTGGGGACTGGCGCGAACACTGAACAGTGTGTGCTCGATATAGATACGACCGCCAAAAACCATGAAGCGGCATGCCCTATCATTCCTGCTGGAATACTTGTTTCGGACACATTCATTATTTACCAGTGAATGACTCAATTACATGCAGTGCGATCTGGAAGCGACAGTCTATACAAACTCACACATTTGCACGCACTGTTCATGCAACGTAATGGAAGCTCTATACAACGCTGAGTAGGTGACACAAGGGCTGGAGAGAATGGGACTCTGGAACCGGCGCTAAGGCCAGGGGAACCTGCTATGTTGACTGACTCCTCCGGTTTCACATTCCACAACACCACCGTCCCAGGTGCTCGGGTACTGTCAGGCAGAGTGATGTGTGATCCGCAGTCCTGTCGTTTTGCTGCTGCTCCTGATTTTCTCTCGTATGTTCTTCGCCAGACCCTTACCTGGCGACGGACTCGGTTCTCCTGGCGGCGATTCTAGACGCCTCGCCGGAACGACGACAAGGTAAGAGGTGCTTCTGTTGTCATTCGAACCGCCGCGGAATGTGTGACTGTTTGGTCGCTGGCTACTTAATCTCAGTTGGCGACCCTGACGGTTGATTGTGGCGCGGGGTAGGGGGCAGAACACAGCAGAGTGATGCAACCTGGTAGAGGGTCAGACAAAGCCTGGGCAAGGTGATTAACGGCTGTGTGCCGAGCATTGGCACACACTGTTTGAATGTTAACCTCCTGTAGTCGTGACTAAATGTGGCGCTGTTCACGAACTCTCCTTCTGCGTAACTCCGGTCGCCGTCTCATATCATGCAGACGATGGGGACCGCTTATCGCATGTATGCTTACGTCGGCTACTACGCAAATTACGATGTCAAGTGATGGAGTGCAAATAACGATCCGCTATGTGTTTGCAGGATCCCATCAGGGAGCCGTGGGATCGGGATTCGATACAGATGATTCAGACACTGAAGGTATGTGCGTTTCACAAACAACGCATCTTGTTGTTTAGTTCCTATTGTCCCTGTTCTTGGTCAGCTGCCTTTGCGATTTCTTCCCGAGCTGTACTGCATCTCTTTACAGCTGTCAGAAACGGAGCCGAGCGAGTGCAGATGTTCAACGAACGCCTGTGCCTCAGGAGAGGAGTGGTCTCTTGAATAGTTCCATGCGCTCGTGTCGAGCCTCCTACGCGTGTAGCGTCCAACACGGAAGCGTGTTAGAACCTGCTGTCGAGACACTTAACTCTCAGTGACTGTGTCGACACAAATCGAAACAATTATGGAAGTGTTCATATGTGTGTCCACGTTTTGTTACTGATGCAGTCAAGAGGCACGTCGGATTCAGGTTATTGCCTATTGCTGTAACTGTCTTCTCCGGATACACATAAAGACGACTGTCCGGACGTGCATAGGGGCTACCGTCAGACGTGTAATCGTTCACGATAGTGTAGAATTAAGCGCAAGTGTGTGTCGGTGTGGTTGGTGGATGAATGTGCCCGATCTGGCTTGGAGACACGATGGGTTCTCCTATTCCTCGAGGTTCGTGTAGGCGTTTCGCCGAGAGGACCTTAAAAAAGTGAGTGATACATGTGACGGGATGCTCGTGTGTTTCATAGCTTGTCTCTCCACGCCGTGTCATCTGTGTCTCTGGTCACGTGGTTGGAGTCGGCATTTTTGGGAGATTGCATGCCTTCGTCAATCGCTCGGCAAGCTCCAGACGACAGCGTTTTCTACTGTTTTTCCAATGCGTCAGATTCCAGGCCAGTTGAAGCTAAAGCACGTCGACATGGGCGCTCGAGGTTGTGGCGCCCCTCTGGTAGGCCCTCACTGCTTTCTGAATGGCTTTCACCAGGGAGGCGTTTATGTAAAAAGGGGGAATGACGGCGCGGCCGCCGCAAATGAGTAACGAAGCTTCAGTAGTTGAATGACCTGGTGAAGGCGACACGAGCCGATGCCGAGGCAAAACACACACACAAACGCACGTTTGATGTATCTCAGAACGGTATTTCCTCTTGGATACTAACGGAGACCTGCCGAAACCGATCATGAGGTTTCGTCATGTCATCCCTCTTTTCCTATACATGGCGTGGGACCGGTTAGTCAGTGATGATGAAAGACGTGTATCGTTGCATATCAGCTAGTGTTGAACAGGGATGGGTCAACTCCTGAGTTTCTTTGAGATAGGAAAAGTGCCTATCAGTTCAATCGTCCACGTATTACGTAAAGTATGCTGTACTTTGTACATACCATCACATCAGTGTTGTCCAGGCGGTCATGTTGATTGACTCGTCGGTTGTCCCTACGGAGATGCATTAATTGGCCACTTCATTCAGTTCACCCTCATCACCAAACGGCATGTCGCGAATGGGAGGCACACATGAAGCTAGCCGGCTGAATGCCTCTGTATCGCCTCAGATTCACACCAGCGAGGGCGTTGTTCATGGTGCAAGTGCATATTCTTATTTTACTTTCCATCCCTTCTCGATGTATTGTTTCAGCGCCGAGACACGGATCAGGCGCTTCGTCCTCGACCCCCCGTCGGGCTGCCAGGCCTTCCAAATCCTCACAACCGCCTTCACTCGGTCCACAACGCCACAGCAGGGCTCGCGGTTCTGACAGCGCTACCGAGACTGCAGGAGCTCCACCAGAAGGCGAGAGAGGAAGCGCCGAAGGCAAAGGGCGAACTGAAACCCCGGCACAGACTGCCGCGGACGCTTCGGAATCTGAGCAGGAAGCAGTGGAGTTAGGAAGGCAAGAACCGACCGACCGCTCCGACGGTGACAAAGCAGGTGGAGTCGACGAACAACAAGAGGAAACACCCTCCCCGTTACGGCAAGAGGAGGTAGACGCTGCTCTCGCATTAATGTTTTTGAGTTTACCAAAAGACAGGCCGGTCGAAGAACGCTCCTCGATCCCCCTGCAAGACGTGGGCGGTATGCAAAGTGAAGGCACGCCCATGGATGGGTCGAGAGAAGAACAGGCACGAGACTCCACCCGCAGCACATCAGGTATAAGTGCCTACGATGCCCATGTTCCAGAAGCGGAACACGAAGACGTTGATTTGTTAGGCTGGGATCAACCTCTCGATCTATCGATGCGCCGACGACGCAGCCGAGGTGACGGTGAAGAGGGGCCAATGGATCTCGGGAGATAGTGCTGCAGTAAGGCATCATATAGGTATCATATACGGGAAAACGGTAGAGTATGTAAGATTGAATTATTTTTAGCCCATATGAAATCTGCTTAAACAACACATATGAATTGGTTTGTTTCCAATACTGCGCATGCATAAAGGAACAAAGGCCTAAAATCTTGCACGTTTCATTTTAGGACAAATTTTTGTAGATTTATTAGGGTGGACGCAGTACATAACACGCTTGTTTGGATGGAAACACTTGTGGGTATGATTTTGAAGATGACGCAGTTGTTAGTAAAAGAGTTGTAAATATTTGTAAATTTACTGTTTGTTATAATAGTGAAAGCGATACTGAATTTTGGATGCTTTACGACGAGATGAATTACATGCTCCACCTCTTGTACGACCCCTCGTCAATACCCCTGAAGTCCACACTTGACAGCGTCCTTCTTAGGCCAGCAAAAACAGAATCTAAAAATTCCATAGGAAACTAATTTGTTCGACGAAGTATTTTGAAAATGTGTGGAAAAAATAAATGCCAACTTTCATAGGAACCTTTTGAGTTTTTGAGGTATGACATTTTTCTTAATATTTATTTTACCGAAACGGCCACCCTTACTTCCACTGCATTCACACAATACCTCTGCGTTATTTTAATGTAGAACGGTCCCCTACCGACCTCTTTTGATTAATAGATTCCGTTAGTTCGATAAAAATAGTTTACTGTTATTTTAGATGCATAATTACTTTACCGGTAAACTTTCAGGCATTTTTTTTAAGGGAGCCTGCGTTTAAGCTTCTATTTCTAAATTTAAATAAGACTTTTGACATTCTGTACTACACAGAGTGTTAAGTCCAAAATGTACATTAATGGCATTTGCTCATGAGGGGCCGTGAAAGCATTACATCCTATTAGTGAGGAGATGCATTCAATATAATTGTAAGTATTAACAGCTGTTTTGAAAGTGTGTAAAATAGTCGTAGTCGTTTATTGTTCGTCGAGGGTCTGTAGTGGGCTGTGGAAATCCGAAGTTCATACGTGGATGGACCTCTGGTGTGTCTTGCCAAGGGACGAGGGTTTTCGGAACTGCTACAGATGCTCTCACATACATGTTACATGGCAAAGTTCTATCGACACAACCAAAGCATACCAGTTGTCGACATGGTGACGTATGACGGGATGCAACATAAGCGATTCACCGTCTGATGCTGGCGACCTACCCGCCATCTCGGCACACGTGTGAAACTGCTCCCTGGTAGTGTGCCTCGTATCGTGAATATGCTCGCTCTCATACCGTCAGCTGTGAGCATAGATTGAAATGGGGTAGCTGCGAGCATAGATTGAAATGGGGTACCGCTCTGTAATGCTGTGGGACAGGGGATCGTAATCTGCTTCTTGTTAGTGTATGCGAAGATGATAACAGTCCGGCAGGTCACCTCACCTTGTTTGACGTATTTCATGAACACAGGAATCATCACAAGACCAAGTGATTTGTATTCTAGTGGCTCCAGAAGGCAATACAGAAATGGGGACTGAAACATTTCACCTGGGCTGTATCATATTTGTTTCTGTCGGAATATGAGATGTATCTCCATTCGTAAAATAAGTTTGTACATTACACCGACCTCGTGTTTTACCATCCCACCGCACGACAGAGGCATATATCTTGTGCGAGACGATATATAATATGGGTGTATGTATATACGTTTACGGTACGGTTAAGAACCTGTTCCGGAGGACATGCCGCGCATTCGCCCCTGAAAGTTTACCTTTGAAACATATAATTGTGCACCATTCAACACTATCACGTTTTTTGCCTCATTTAGAATCGTCGCACATGGTCCGAACGGACTGTCTGCGAATGATTCGGATCTGCGTATTCAAACAGCTCTGTTGCGGCACCCGTTTGTGTAAGCGTCATTAAAGATGTGAGCATTCTGAGGCAGACGGTACTCCCTCAGTCAGCTTCTCGTGGAGACTGAAAGAGGTGTGCATACCCGTTCGCGTTCCGCTAAAATAAGGAAGTTGATAACCAACTGCCCTGGCCATCGTGCACTGCTGACGTTTTTGTTTCAAGTAGCTGGTAAGTGCTGCAACTGGCCTCCATTGTGGCGTCACAGTTCCGGACCCGCCGCGAGCATCGCTTAGACAGCGAGGTCCACCGCCAGCACATTATTTGACGTTGACTTAATGTAGTCAAGATTCACTTGATTTCTCGATAATGTCAAGAACCAGGTCTCAGTGTGTTATCACCGTCGAACTGGCACTACATCAAAGGTTTAGGACGGTCCCGCCGCCCTGCGTTTTACTAGCGGAATGGACATGCCATGTCTAGGGGAGGTTTACGGTACTAAAGTGAATCGGTAACAAAGCAATTAGGGAGTTAGTGGCGAATGTCCCCCACACTACAACGTACTCAACCTTGATCAGTCCTAGCTCGGGGCAATCGTGAAGCAAAAATCGACGACTTCTGTTCTGCCGTTTACCACTGACAAATTTGGAGTGCGGATGCGCTCTAATTTTTCCGAACGAATGCCACAAAACAATGACTTGTTTCGACTTACAGAGGTACCGTGACTTTCGCTCCGCGTTACAGAGAACGGATATCACCTCGACTCTTCCTCGGTTCGCCTTAACGTGCTAGAGTCACATTCCTACAGGAAAACGTTTTTGCACTGTCTCTCAAGGTTGACTGAAAGCTTTCGGTTAAAGAAGTGTGTAATGTCTGAACAAAACGGTGTTTTTTCTGTGTCCGCGAGATTCGGCGAAGCGACCGGCACGAAGTGGAAAGGTTCCTAGCATGTTCTCTAAACAGGATTAAAATGCGACATTCATGGTGCCAGTACCACGAACAGAGCCGGGAAACTAGGTTGCTCAGCAGTAATCGGTTATCTCAAATGTGCATCTGTCGCTGCATGGCGTATGCGTTTGGAGGAAACACCGGGGACATCGACCCTAGATAATAGAGCTGCATGAATTCTAACTGGTGCGTGATAGTGGAGCTACATTGTGTCTTGCCATACCTGTGGCGGGAATGAACACTCAGATTCATCGGATACCAGGGCACATCGAGAGGTGTTTGGAGCTGCGCCAGTAACGTGGAAGAGCGGGTGAAGGCGGCATCTCCACTGAGCCGTTGGTACATCCACGCAATCCTTCAGGTCGCAGCACCATCTTCGACGCTGTGCATGACTGGGGCTCTTGTTTAACCTACTTTTGTGTTTGATCTATCCACGTTATATTTTATGTCTCATGAAGGGTAATGTGGGTCCCTTTTCCGCACCGCATTGAATCTCAGACTGCGCTTCAAGCTGTGTTGTGTCCTCGCATGTGAATGGCGCATGCTGGGATTAAGGTTCTAAAGCACGCGCGCGCCAGAAAACTCTCCCTCCGGATAGAGCTCGAAGTAAATCTACTTTTCAATGTCCACAAAACAGGAACACGTGTTGGCATAGTACAATATATCCCGTGTTTTCCAGCTTGGCTGGTCAGCTCCACATCTAATGACATCCCGCCGGAAAGCGTATCTGCATGCATGTGCCCCCTTTGTCTCCGTTTGGCGCGACGCTGTTACCCAGAGACCTGATACATGACAGGACTGTTCACGACCCCTATCCTCACCCAGAGGCTGTACTAGATCGTCTGTTCATCAAGATCAGGGCGGTGTCTTCCAGAATACCACATGTCACGGACGCATTTATCGGCGTTCTGTTTTTACGTCGGAAGGAGCACTCTCTTCGGCAAATGTCGCCCCGGCAACGTATCTCGACGCGCACGCATCTGTATGTTCGTTGCAAGGGTTTTCATCCGCCTAAGGTCTTGCGAATCAATTGTTGTCTCAGAAAGGAAATTTCTGCCCTACGGTTATCCTTCCATCAGGAGTAGAGGGGCCCAAGTCCGCATATCAGCACGTACACAGGCAAAGTGTGGTAGTCTGCAAGCCGTCTGCAGCGGTACCTGCGGACTCCATGTCCAGCCCGTGCATTTCCGCGTGCTTTCATTTTGCAGTTTGACTGGATGCTGAGCGCTGGATGTTCCTCCTCCCTACCTAATGTCGTCATCCGATAGAGTGCCCGATAGGGGACTCGAGCAATCGCTGCAGTCGTCCCAGACTTTTCCTTCTTCCCAGGATTCCTCTGTACAGCATCCCACCGTCGATGGAAGGACCCGGGAAGAGTTTAAAGTGACGGAGGCCGAAGACGCGGGTAAAGGAGAAAATGGCTTTCTCTGTGATGCGCCTCCCTTCCTTCACAGACCCAGATTCCTTAAAGTTCTCTCACGCATTCTGTGCGGGGATGAAAACGTTTGGACCCCCTCGTCTTCACCCCAGCACAGAATCCCACGGCATGTGGATGCAGGTGACTCTCGCAATCTGGGTGTTGTAGATTCCTCTTCTACATCATGTTCCCACTTCTCGCTCCCGCCTACATCGCCGGCTCCTTCTCTGCCGTCTTGTCCTCCTGTAGCTTCTTCCGGGGGGTCTTTCATAATGGCTTTGGCGTTCGGCAGCACGGTGTGGTGGTGTTGGCGGTCACTTCGTACAGTAGAAAAAGAACTCAGCAGACGTTATGCAGATACAGCATATCAAATTCGACGACCTGACGCTCTGAGTAATCGCATCGTCGCTTTCAAATACCTCGTAAGGAAGAGTGTTTCTCTCCCCGCCGGGCTTCAATGCGCGTTCCATAACGTCGACTCTTGATAAACGGAGGAGGCGGTACATTCTCGGGAAAGATTGGGATACTTGGATTTAGTCTGAATCTCCTCTGCTGCATGCTCTTCATAGGGTTTCCGAAGAGCGTCTCTTGCTCATAAAAATATTTTCGTTCCTGTAGAGTCGGTGAAAGATCGGTTTGAGGAGGGAGATAGCCATAATCATGCGCGTATGACGTCGGAGTCTTGCATGGGCCGTTGCCTCTACAGGAGGCTCTCCCTCGTGATTTTCCATCAGTCTGTCGCCGGAACGGCGCGGCACTTCTCCTGTTGGGATGGGTAGCAGGCGCCGGTGGCAAACCCTTAGGTGCTGTCTGATTCGGGAAAGCTCCCGTGTGTTGTTTACTTTCGAAAGCAACGGACAATGCATCTTCTCACCATGAGCTACTAAGCACTGTTCGTAACTAACTTCGTGCCTTTGAAGCTTTTGGGCTGGCCTCTGTTTTTGAGACAATCCCTGTTTATTGCTCGATGACCCCACTGCCCCTCAATCATTTGTGCGAATGCTTGACGACAGGCGTGTTCTTTGTAATGATAGCATACTTCTCTACTCTCTGTTTCGTTAATCGAGACATTTTGAATAGCACCTGCCTTGGCTTTCCCTTGTATGGCTGCAGGTGGGAGGAGGGCTGGCGATTCCTCTTCTTGCTTTGGGAGCATGTGCTGTGACTTCCTTCCGAAGGAAAACGCCTCGCGCCTCTGAGGCAATCGAGAAGATGTGCGTGAGCTCGCGGAATGTAGACGCACAGCAGAGAGAATCCGAGAACAGCGCGACAGCGGTGAGTAATCTATCTCGCTACGGCGATGCGATGCGGCGGTGTGGTCATTGCGTCGGGCCTAGGTAAAACGATCCTTGTTGCTGACATGTCTTGCAGGTGTGATCTGGTGTTAGGTCACACGAGTGTCAGTAGTTCTATCAAATCACAAAGGACTAACAATGTGTCGACACCGTTCGGATGTCGTCCCTGGTGTCGGCCGGTGACCACTTCTCCAGGAAGCCGTCAACTCCCTGTCGTGTCGAGGTACCTTTGCACCCGCTTACTTCTGATGAGAACATCCCGGGGATAGCCGGGTTCTCGTTGCAAGAGGCAAACTGGTTTCTGGAATGTACAAGAATTTGGTGTGATCTTGTATCTTGATTCTCTTCACCAAAATCTATCCGCTATTTTTCCCTGTACGACTATTTTCCCGTTAAAGACACGAGGTCCGTTACGGGCATTCATCACAGTACGAGGAGAGTCGTCTTATACAGAGGGGACACGAGGATGTCAGCAAAGGAGGCGCCCAGTGCCGTTAACCTGGTCGTCTTGATGCGGTGGTACGAGTGTTTTGTGCAGAGCGTTCCTGCGATCAAGAAACTGCCAAATAGCTGGGAACTTGCTTTGCGTGAACGCGTAAGTGTACATATCCACATTGTGGTTTTCCTTGAAATCTATTTGGAAGAAGAGGCTTGATAGTACTACCCTAAGTAGATAATATATACAGTCCCAGCAGTAGCGGTTAAACTATAGAAGAGTCGAGTATTATCCATACATACCAGCCGTCAAAAGCGTTCATCGAGTTACTAAACAGGTGCCAGGCCAACAAGAAACGTCCGTGCATTGCCATTTCCATTATGGTTGGAGTTTTTTCGATGCTTCACTCGTATCAGGCGAGACCGTTCGTAGACACTCGACTGCGTGCGTTAGGGACTAGCAACCAGAAAAGCATCCGCCCTATACACATACACGTGTGTGTGTGCATATCCGGTCGTTAAAGCGCCTGTATGAAATATGGGTAGAAGATGTATTCTGCAGTGTGTGAAGAATACAGGCGTGTGATGTCGGGAGGGACGAACCATCCAGCTAGTTCGCCTTTGTTTCCGCCTATTTATGTTGATTGTAGAAATGTGCTGTACACAGGGAGCTAAAACAAAGTTGGATGCGTGACCAGTGTCTCTGGCTTGAACTGTTCTTGTCTACACAGGTTCAACTGTTTTCTAAAGGCTATCGGGAGTTCATTACGGTTGTCATGCCGCAGCAAGAGGCGTGGCGTCAGTGGGCGTCTGCGGCACGGCCAGGACAGTCCACAGGCCCCCTGGCTTTCTCGTACCGCCACCGAGAGAGAAGCGATGGGTAGAGAAGCCTTTCCCACTGCAATGATAGAAGCTGCATTTACAATCAGACAGTCGCTGAAGTATGTGCGGCGGCTCGAGTGAGCATCATCTGATACCAATGAAGCTGAAAGTCTACTCGATGTGCGCCCGAACTTCCGAGGCCTTTTTCACCATGCTTTGGAACTTATCAATGCTTGGGCTGTTGCTTTTACACAGGGAAAAAGCCTTTCCAGTTAAAAAAAGATCATGTCGTATCCTCTTTTATGGTGTCTGTTTCATTTTTGGAGGCTGCGCTCTTGGAAATGCTCACGAAGGTGGGGCCTTCGATCAGTGCTTTGACCAAGTGTCAGTGTACAAAACCCAGCGGATGGTGCCGGTTCAAATGGAGGTACTAGAAAACTTCTGACCGCTAATCGTCTGGAGTTTCCGCTAGAATCCAATGCCACGCAGAGTACAGTATTCCTGCCGTGCTGAGAAATCTCAGCATTAGATGCAAACTGGGTATGTATGAATTCTGTCTTCTCGACAGGATATATACTGTCAACACCGATGTGTGGCACGAGGAGACAACACTCACTGCTGGTCACGTGTGTGGTAGTCAGTTAAGCGTAGCGAGGATCCCACGAAAACAGATGACAGCTGTTATTTAATCCATCAGCGATGTGAGCTCTCCCAAAATCCATCTTGCTTCGTTATTGGGGACGCATCTTCTGCAGACTACCACTGGCAGGTCAATACACTCTGCTGTTAGAGTGTCGTTCTGGAAATTGTCTCCATCTATACTTGACGCATTCGGCGGTCTCGGCGGCAGTGCGATGAAGCATCACGTTCAAGTCTCATACGTCACACCCGAACAAGGGGCCCCTGCAAGGGTCCGTCCAGTTCATGTGTAAGCATCTGTCGCCGTATGCTCCGACGGTCGGGTAGTTCTAGCGAAAAGATAAGAAGCAAGGCGGACATATACAGACCAGCCATAGGGTGCCGTCCCTGTCACCTGGTTTAGACAGTTCTGTATCGATCGGCTTGCCATGATTTTCTCTCCAAGTTATGGCATTTCTCATGTAGATCGTTTCAAGACACGACAAGTGAGTACTGAAGTGTAACCGGGATACGCAGCCGTTCAACACCATGTTGAAGGGGGAGAGAGTCTTGTCCCTTCAGGGTGACAACGTTGTGCAGATCCGTACATGCTATCAGCCTTGTTTGGTCGGTGAGTGTAAGATTTTTTGTACGTCATTGCGTCTATCGTCCCGCGTCGGCGTTGCTGTCTGCAGCGCATCGTGGCCTGGCGCCGACTTCACTAAGCCCAGGAGTGTTCCGCCGAGTCATAAATTACCTCTTCACATAACAGGCACGTGTACCCGACAGCGGTGTACAACAAAACATGCGCCTTTGTGCTTCGGCATACTTCCTGGAAGGAGAGAGCGTCGGCAGTTCCACAGTAATACAACGTGCTTGTCGACGCTGGAGAGTTGCAAAAGAAATTTGTGGAAGCTGCGCGGATGTATTCCACTTAAAGTGCAACTCTTCCCTTTGTTTAATTTTTTTGTGAAGGATGGGAAGGACTGTCGTTTCAAAATAATGTTCATGTCTGTCTTTTGTTCAAAATTTGTTGATTGCACTGATTCACGAATCATCGCCTCGTCCGATGCCTCTTGTGACTAGGTCACCGGTGTCCGTATACTGTTCCAACCGAGCAACGAGCCACATTGGGCTCAGCTCGATGCTGAGTCATCGTATGAGTCCACCAATAGGCGCCCACGATTTCAGCGGCTCTTTACTCAGATTCCTGCCTCGTTAAAGACGTACTGGTGCCCAGGAATAATAGTTGTGAATTTGGTACTTCTCATGAGAACCGCATTGCCTGATTACGAACCCCAGGCTGAAGATATTACTGTAGAACAGCCCCCGTAGCTCAGTTGGTTAGAGCGTCGGTCTTATGAGCCGAAAGTCGTGGGTTCGATCCCCACCGGGAGCATAGATAATAAAAGATAACGTGAATACAGTAAAGTGTGCAGTTATAGGAGAGTTTTTCTGAAAGCTAAACTAGTTTTAGTTTTGTTTAAACTCCCAAGAGTCTGTATAAACTCCTTCGACTCTTAAAAGTAGGCGCGAATCAAGCGGTGACTGGCGGCCAAGCAGAGAGGGCAGCAGCAGCCACCCCGTAACTATTGGTTCGGAAACTGCACCTGAACGTTCGTTTCCTTGAGTATTTTTCGCTGCAGCTAGCCTCTCATTAATTTCAGATAATCAGTTTTATTATCTTGCTGATGTCCTGTGTCCTGCGTCTCACTGGCGTGAGACGGCATCGATTTCACTTGGCTGTCATCCCATAGTGCAGCGGAAGAGATGTTGACTCAGGGTCGCACATTCCACACGGGACTTGGAGCTACTACGACGTGTTTTGGAATTGTTTCCACGGTCAAATGAGCAGTTTGGATTGATCGACCATCTCTTTCAGCGGTATTTTGGAGAGACGGGAACTCATCCACAGCGGGAGGGATTGTCTTGTTCGCATTTGCCATCACATGGTCTCTTCGACGTCCACCTTAGTGAAGAAGCATTGCAGTTCTTGTATTGTCCATTCCGTCGTTTTCATCCAGCGGCGGTTCCTAGATAAAAGGCGAAGACATAATTAGAACTCTGTTGGAGTCGCTTGTACCGGCGATAGCTCAGTTGGTAGAGCGGCAGACTGTAGATGATTGCAGAAATCTGTTGGTCCCTGGTTCGATTCCGGGTCGCCGGAGCGTTTTTGCTTTCGCCATGCGGGGTTTGTGTTTTCTCCTTGGAAAAAACTGGATGTTCTAAGACAAGACGTGATCGAGTCTGTTAGTTGTTACTTCCTGGGGTGACAAAGTCCAGGGTGGCAGTTGTCATCGAGGTGCTTTTCCTTTGCACGATTTTCCTGGTCTCGTTTATCTGGGCAAAGATACGATAGTCTTCATCGTTGTCACTGAATGTCTGTCAACCTCGAAAGGATTAAAGCATTCGAGATGGGAGGACACACAAAAACGCGGAACGGGTTAGATCGAGCAAGTGGCGATTCCAGCTCTGCAGATTTCTGTTAACGTACGCAGCAGAGCCATTTTAGGTGTATCCGGGCACGTGAAATCAGTTGAAACAAAACTGGTTATATCGTACGGTCAGTTCTTATCTTCCACATCGTCACAAGGTGTACGAAACCACTGTCTTGTTAAAAGAGCAGGATTTCCGCGTTCGTGTAATGATTCCGGTTATCTATCACAGGAAACAAGCTGAAAACGAAATGTCGCATGCACTGTGACCCTGATCGCTTCCTCGCTGCAGACTACGTGACTAACATAGTTATAAGTAAATAGATTCAAGTACACATATTCGCGTAGACACCCTCATCTACCTATAAAAATATGACATGTACATTTGCTGCCTCTCTGAATCGACACTTACACACACATGAACGGTTCGGCGGATACGTCCGGCTTCCCATGATATCTATTTTTTTCCACTGGCGCGAAAGCAGAAAGTGTGCTCATATTGTATTACGAGGCCGCTTAAATTAAAAACAAGCAGCTATACATACCTGCGTGTACTACAGCGTGTAGGCATCTCTTAGACAAAGACCTGTATTTCGAAATATCTTATATTTCGTGTGGCCTTATTTCTGCGGGTGGCAAGTTGTTCTCCAAAGATAACAAGTGACAGTGCCGACAGGTTTGTCTGTCTCACGGTCATATCCATTGAAACTGCAATAAAAAGAAGAAACGTTGTCAAAGCTGCTGCTAGAATTGCAGCGGAGTCGTACTCGCTGTAAAACACCGTATGCTAGTTGTCCACGCACTCCGCAGCCGTGACGAGCGTGCGTGTCAGATGTGCTGTCATTTTTCTAATCCAGACAAAAAAAGGAGAACACATGTGCTTCTTCAATTTGTCGAAGTATGAGCACTGACGGATATGCCGTGTCATTTACCACCTTGTAAAAATAACATTTACGGTTCCGGTAGACTTCCATGCTTCACTCAAGAGGAAAAGGAAAGGTCGCGTACCAGACTGCGAAGCAATATTAGAATCCGTACTAACAAAGGAAAAACCCCGTGTCTGTCTTGTGGAAAAGATGAAAGTGGTGTTCTACGACAAGGCGTCACAGTAATGAAACCTACGAACTAATGTAACAACAGCGGCCAGAGAAGAACGCCGTAATTCCCGGAGAAATGCTGCACACTAGATCACATGCATAACAACCTTGTCTGTGTCTGTCAAGCGGGACATTTCCTTCATCGCACGCTAAGGGGTCCGTGGAGTGGAATCAAAACTGCTTCTCATAGTCTGCGAAAAACGACACGCTGTCGGACTGTGAAGGCAACATCCTAAGCGCCGACTATGCACAAGTAAAGTGGATCTTGTCCCGCAGTCTATCGCGGGTTCAAAAGTATTCCCAGGGCTAAGCGAAGCCCCGATGGTTGTGCTGTCATCATGTTTCGTATTTGGCGTTCCTCGTGCATCTCCGAAGACGCTGACTATGTCGTATGACGTTGGCATCTGGCACAAATTCATTCGAGCTGTTTCCCTTGCTGATCGCAGTTGAAACGATGCCCCATCCACACCATCTACATGTGAACTTGAAGAGGCTTCCCCACCGCATGATGCCGGAGACCGACAGATTTCATCTTTTCAACTGGCACAATGCAGTGTCCAATGCTGGCGAGCACTGAAATTCTGGTACCGCGAATATCACCGGAAATGAATCTTCGAAGTCGGAATCGTCACTTCGCAAGTACTTCGGGGCATTCAGTTAATCCATGAGCTTGCAAAGCTCTCCAGAATAGACGATAAAAAAGTGGATTAGTCGACGAGACGAATTTTATATTGAATACATGATTCTCACTTCACGCACTTGACCCATGCAATTCCCAGAGCTCGATAGTGTTCAGCTCACGTAGATCAAGAAGTTAGTAGAAATAGCACACCGTTTTGTGCAGTCGGAGTTTTATGAGCAACTCTCTTGTTCTCACATTGACGCACGTGTATAAGATCACACCAAAGTAAACCAGAAACTGCTGGAAAAATCCGTTAGTCCCATATTTGACACGTTTATGACACGTGTGTATGGCCATTCCGGTGTAAAAGAACCGGTAGGAGTCCGCTTGTCAAAAGACTCGCAGACGGGCAATTCATGGAAAGACTGAAATCGTGGAAAGCGGAGCGATCGGGGCAACAGAAACTAACCTCGGGAAGAAACTGAATGCTACAATTTACATCGGTTGTCTCTCCGCGCAAATGTGGACAAGCTATAAACATTTATCTACACCATGGTCTGGGAATGCTCTTTTTGGAAATGCCAAGGTTATCCTCCACCAGCCCTTCGCTGCTCCCGTAGAGACTGTACACACTACCTACGCCTGAGCAATGACTGAGAAAAAACGACCGCGGCAGCAGCATAAACGCTGGGAGGACAAGCCGTATTCGATCTGCGGTAGGAGCCTGAATATGTCTTCTTTTTCCGTTCGTTTCTCGTCGAGAGAGGGCACTCCTCGAACCCGTCCTTTCACTTCACCGGTTCCCGCATTCACGTTCAACTGGTGTCGTCCGAGGGCAGCAGCCCCGATATCCGCTAGGCTTCACAGGTCGTACGTGTTTCCGCGGCCCCAGCATTACGTTTCTTGCTAGCCAAGAACGAAAAGGCCCTCAGTGCAGTGAACGCGTGCACAGCAGCTCCGCGGTTCAACACTCGTTCATCGACAGCGAAGTTGGGGTTGTGGAGGGGAATGTTTGTAGGGACATGGCCTAGCTGGTGTTCAGCTCCACTGCTGGAATACGAGAGCGCAGGGCAGTAGCCAGGACCCATTCAAGTCACAACATGAACCTATGAAGCGCGATCCTGCATCTCATTCAAGCAGAGTTGCTGCCCGGGAAACGTCGTTCACGGCTTTCCTTTGTCCACAGGAACATCCATAGAACTACAGTATTCACAGTCAGGATGCAGCGTCCAAGACTGCCTACCTCTTCACAGCGATTGTCTCAAAGCTTGCACGTGCAGTCCGCATCAGCATCTCATGTATATACACATGCGTCATTCTTTACTTTTCCGTCTTACCCGATGCCAATCACTGCAAATGTACCGGGAACGTCTTCGAGGAAAAATGCGAAATCTTCTCCTCCCAGCGTCGGGTCCGCTATCCCCACCCTTCCGCTCCGCGACGCCGGTGCCGCGGTCTGTCCAACAAACGCATACATGCACATATAAGCTGAGCGACGGAATATCGAGAACGCCTGGGGATGCCAATAACCCTGCGCACTCGCGTACACGTACACATGTGTCCGTGATGCTGTGGTAACGACTGTCGTTTTCTGGTATGCAGCACAACGCATTGTATTATCCAGTTTGTCGGCGGTTGCTGTTTCTCATACGGCTGCCTGCCTTCACTTCGATGAATACACCTCTTTACATGTATACGTGTGCAACCACGGCGGAAGCAGCGCGGGGGATTCAGATGAGGCCACGACAGCTGAAAGCGGAAATTCTGAATTTTCTGTGTTTTAGTGATATGCAGTTGTATGCGAACAGGATTTCTGTGTCAAGCCCGGTGTCTCCTCCAACAGTCCCAACGCATCCACACTCATGCAAATAGGCAACTTCCGCCTAAATACTTGCGAAAGGATGTAGAAGGTAGCATGACCTTCGTGCATCCTCATACGGATTACCTGGATGAAGAACTCTGTCGCGTCTGGGTCATTGACAAGAGGTACGTAGCTGACGGACCCATATTTGACGTCAGCTTGACATCTGTAAGCAGCATAAATACGACGGCACTATGTGGACGTCGAATGTCTTAGACCGACAAAGGCGATCTTCTCTGCTTCCTGTCGTGCTCATCTCCTCGTTGCACACAATCTTCCCTACTCTTCCCTGCCCTGCCGCTGTCTCCTGTTTTCCGCATCTTTACAAAAACGAGACTGTCCCGCAGGCTGCACCTCTCTAGCGGACAGACGCGTTTGAATAAAATACAGGTGACGAATGCAGCCACAGCCTTAACTGACTACATGGACCGGAGTAGAAGTTATCTAGTGCTATGACAGTCGCCCGGAAAAGGCGGCGCAACTCACCTGAACGCCTGGGCCAAATTCTCCACGAGTTCTACAACTCTAGCCTGTAGGTTCCGCATCATCGCCATGTCCAAGGCCCGGATCGTTCCTCCAATGAAGTATTCAGATGGTATCACGTTGAATGCTGTTCCTCCCTGAAGCAAGAATGAGGCGAGAACGAGTGAAGGACCAAGTCACGCTTGTCGTTTTTAGCAGCGACAGTACGCGGACACTGACTGTCTGTCCCTTGTTTTCTGGAGGATGTTCCACATTAGCATAAGCATTGTTCACCAATGCAAACGAGCGCATGCAACTACTTAGTGAACACCGAAGCATACGAAAACATTTTTTCCATTACTTGGAAGGGTGCCGGAGGTAGTAACTAGGAAACACAGGTGAGCAGCGTCGGACGTAGAAAACAGAAGGGAGAGGAATTGGACACCACTCACTGCCGCTGGCCAAACAAGTAACAAAAAAGCAACGTTTTAGCAGACGGACATGTGCTTGAAGGCACTCGTTGGGTCAGAGAGAACGAATCATCAAGAAACTGCAAAGCTGGCTGAAACCTTGAAGCACATAGCCCCCGCACACTAAATTGATGACGCAAGTCCGGATGTGACGGAAATAAAACAGGATAAGCGTAGATTCTGGCAACTATGAACCCCGTGGGGACAACTAAAGAAAATGACAGTAAAAGTCTGAACTCCTACACCCCCGCATCCGGTACTCCCCCAGCTACAGCATAAGGCAGCAGCATTCGACACTAGGTAAATCATCGTTTCGCATACGTCGTACGATCTCAGCAGGGCCTGTTTTTGGTGGCATGTCTGTCTCCTCTGAAACGCGTTTCTCTTTCAAGAAACGATGACCAGAACGAAACTAAACACTACGGAAACCGGACATAGGCATATACACCTGTCCAATTTTCATGCGAAAATCTACCTGGATCCGGGTGACAGAGATAAGACCGGTAGTGTTTTCCGTGAACGACGTTTCCCGCGCCACGATTGCGTATAATCCCTGAACGATCGCTGCTACGCCTGGACTCGGGTCGATGGTTTCATGCGGCACGGCGCCATGGCCACCTCGTCCCTTCACATTGATTGAGAATCTGCAGAGACACCATCACATGCTCATCGTCCTCAATCGACCAGCCGCATGCACCTAAACTGTCGACAACAACCACGAGAAATGTCGTTTTTTGGGTGAATACCCAACACGAAGAACGTTACCCAGCTACTGTTGCAGCTATATAGTGTTTCCATCTCTGTTCTAACCCTGTTTCTAAGCTGCAGAGAATGCGCAAGCGAAAACGCACATAGTGGCAGACATTTAGAGAAGCGACGACGTACGATAATATATTTACACACATATATGGAAGTAGAAAGATACGGAGTCAGTAAGCATGCATGGCCAGATACTCATACAGACACAAACACGGGCAAATGGTGACAGCGAGATGCAGTTGTAACTGAGGAACCCCCGCAACGGCATGTTACTGATAACAGTCCCATGATGTAGTACACACATCTACGTACAAGCATGAATATATAAAAGCGACAGACACGCGTATATCAGATGGAGGTGTGCATACACAACTATCTACATACGTATATATATATATATATATACATATATATGTATATTTTATTTTACGGGGAATAACCGAGCCTCCAAGAAAGACGCGGGGCCGTGCGTCAGCGAAGCGACGCTTTCCAGAATAGTGAGAAGACACATGAGTTCCGTACTGTGTTGCGGCGGCCATCATGGCACCTTTTCTTGTCGCCAATTCCCCTGTGGGTAATGCCGGGGCGACATGCATCCCGAAAATGAATTCTACGGGTGGTGCCATAGTCAGAACACCCTCTTCTCTCATCATGAGCGCCCCGCCTCCGCCTTCCTCGGCAGGTTGGAAGATAAGTCGAATCGTTCCCTGCGATTCCCAAGAGATACAAAGGAAACACAGATGACATGGCAAGAGACGACCCACTGTGAAAGGCACTCATGACAGCCCAAGTCACAGCGATAGCGAACACGCGACCACACGCGACGAAAACCTATAAAAACCAACCAGAAAGAGTGCTCTTCCAATACAAAATAATTTGCAGGAGACGAGAAACAGGTTCGCGATATCCAAACCACGCAAATCATAAATTCCGGGTGTCTCTGACTCACGCATCCAGTCTGTCGAATACATGCTCTGCAGGTGCGACAATTACTCAGTGGAAGAATCAGGCAACACTGCGTGGAGGGAAATCCAGCTGCTGGAAAACGAGGTCTTGGCTATGAAAGGTGGTGGACCTAGACCCGAAATTAAATGCAGGAGTATGGGAAAGAAAGGCAAACGGCCGAACCGGTAGGACACAAAATCCGAAGCACAGAATGTGATTTAGTTGGAGTCACCAAAATATATTGTACGCGACAACAGCTATCATATACGAAAGACCTGGGAGCTGCCTATGCGAAGAATCGGGAAAAGCGTTAAAGACCCAACTCCCTGATTAATCGTTATTGAGATGCCCAGCAGAGTACCAGGTCCCCCACTCACAGCCACAATGGGCTCAGCTCGACGTCAGCACTCGTTAGTCGCGAAGGAGGAAGAGTGCAAACAACCTCCGATGACGAAATACGAAGTTTTCTGCGAAAGAGGCCTTTACGAAGCCGGTTGACACCAAATGATACGTTTACAGAGATGTGAAGTTCACTTAAAGCCAATTTTTTCTGAGCGTTTTAGTCCCTACCTCCATGTGGGGCTCCAGCTGCTTAAGCAGCGCCGCTGCTCCCAGAAGCATCGTGGTATGAACGTCGTGGCCACATGCATGCATTTGCCCGTCAACTTTGGACCGGAAAGGAACGTTAGTCTGCGAGACCGAACGGCATGAGGAAACCGTCAGCTTCACTTTCGGATATGCGACAGTGAGATACAGTGACATCTGCGCCTCACCGGAAAAAACATTTTTGCTTCTAAACCAGGAGTACTAAGCAGAAAGTCAGAATTGATGCACACGCAGACGTTGGTTGGGCCTTGTTGTCAAAACCGAACTGCGTAACGTAACAAGCAAAGAACTCTGGAGTTTCTCATGCATTTGAAAGAAGAGCAAAACGCACCGTGATGTGGCTCAGCGGGTATCTCCAACGGAGAAAAAAAGGACTGCCTGCACATACGAGCATTTACTTGAACACATACAGATGAATGCATACACGCATGTTAGCGTACTCGGCAGGTGCCGCTGCATGAACGAAGATGCCTGTATGCATGTGTTCCGATAATTAGCCAGTATACCGCCCAAGGCAAACTATCCAGCTGATGGCAAAACGTCTGCGTCGGCTGTAGGTATTCAGGTTGAGCCCGCAACTATTGAAAACGAGAGTGCAGTCGCTCCATAATCCGTCATCCCGTTCTCATCTCACCCGTTCGAAGATAGGAAGAGCGTCGATATCAGCTCGCAGCGCAACACAAGGTTCCTTCCCTGTTCCGATTTCCGCAACCAGTCCCGTTCCTTCCCGTCGCGCCCGTGCAATTTTCGCTTCTTCTTCGCTCATGCCAATTGTATTCGTGCCCCATCCTGTTGTGACCCGAACGTTCATCGCCTGAGAAAGCATGAAAAGTGAGGGACCGTGACAGAGCATGGGGAGTTCTCCGACACCCTGGAATTGATGTGGTGATTCAAGGATACGGATACAGAGTGCGGATAGAGCTTTGTCCATTTCGCTAAGGTGACGCCTGCGAGTTGTTGGCGACAGCCAAATGACCAAGTCACTCCGAGTTCAGCACTGCTCATTATACCGGAAATCCACTGCTGAGGCGGATGTCTACAAATAGAGTTGTCTCACATGAAGCGCACATCCGACAGATCTGATAAACAAAGTCAGCAGTACGGCTGTTTGAGGCGGATGATACGAGTTGCTGCTCTTCCGACGTGCACCAGCGGGAGAAGGCCATGCACCGGCAGAATGGGATCGACGCAGGAAGGAACGGCACCACATACTCCTATAGAAGAGAAGACTTAAACTAAAATAGCTTTTTGTGTGAAAATCAGTGGTCCACCACGCACTGCGCGCATACACGGCGTAGCCGTAATTTTCTAAATTCATGGCACGAAGCTCTCGGCTCTACAACAACCCTCCTGGTTTAAACAGTGACAGTCCGCCCCAAAAAAGGATTCGATATTAGTCAGCAGGAATAACTCCACCTTAAGTGGCGGCAACGACAGTCCTACGTGTTATCATCTGTAGTTTTTATGTTCTCTTGCGAAGTCAAACACTTCCGCAGATATCGAAATACTGACCGTCAGCCCCCCGTGTGTGGCGCGTCCACCGTAGCGGTGAAGTCCGGGGTCAAGAAAAAGGCGACACGAGCTTAAGGTCCTGCTCACTAACCTTAAGAAGCTTGTGAATCAGTGCAGAGGTCCTGTACTCATTGTACGCTGTTTCTGGCCACTGGTGAAGAGCTCGACGGACAGCCACGATCCATGCATTGAAAGAAGTTTCACTGGCTGCTTCAAAGAGCGTGGAGAAGTCGACAAGAGATCCAGAGTTCGACAGAGAGCTCAGATTCGTTGGCACCGCAAGGAGGTTCTGGAGCTCGCCGTCCGGGATGATATATTTGTCGTCACTTGCAGGTGAACTAGCGGCTGCCGCCAGCAGAGGAAGGAAAAAGAAAGAATATGAACGTAAAAAGATGATTCCTCGATTCCAAAAGGTTTTCGAAGCCATTTTCTTGTGGCCGCCGCGGGGCATGGGTTTCCCTCCACTGGTACAGGGCTCACTGGCGCGCTGACTTCAAGTGGACACGAAGAGAAAGGAGGAAAACAAAAGCGAGCAGCAATATCACTCAGAAGTTACTGAAAAAATGACGCATTCAAAACACGATGCTTTGTTTCTGTAACTGAAGCTCAAGATCCAGTGCACTATATTTCTTTCGCGAGACACAATCAATCCCGCATGCGCTATGACATGGCTACCCGCCTGCAATCTGGTAGCACACCAATCCACCTAACCGGAGGTCGAAATAAGGCTATGATGCCGAATGCGTTACCTCCCACTGTATCGGTCCACCACAGATGCATCCTAGTAAGTTGTTAACATAGACACACACTCAACAGCAAAATTGAAAGGCTGGTAGGTAAAGTGTTAGCGCCAGCGTATCGATCGTAGTTGCCCGTCATGGAAATGATGCGGCTAGAACGTCGAAAGTTGCAGGTGCTGCAGGCAGGATCTCACACCACTATGGCGTGGTGTTAACGAAGAATTTTCGCGTAAATGTCTAAAACATACCCATGGCAGGCGTATTTTTCGCCTGCATGCTGAGTTTTAGGACAGATACTTCTAAAAGTGATGTTTCATCGCGGCGGTCTACAGACAGTCGCTGGGTGAACCAGAGCAGCACTGTGGAGGCAAAGAAAGTCCTTTACATCCCAGTGTTTTGGCACACAACCTATGCGTGATGAGCTTCTGTCAGTGGCAAACAAGAGCGTTCCAGTGATACATGATACTCTTGATAGAACATTTCGAGCTCCACGGTAACATAGCCTTCGGTGCGGGTCTGCCGAAGCCACCACAGCCGTTATTAGATGAAACTTCTGCCGGCGGCACCTTGGTCTTTGATAGCGGCAGCTAGTCCCGCCGTCCTAGGATAGCATCGTGACCCAACACTTGGTGGACACTACTGCGCAACAGCGCTTCCTCCCTGGGGTCGTGCTCAGAGTGTCGTCTAGTGTTCTTGCGTACGGTGCAAAAACATGTTGTTTTACCTCATCATTGGAAAGTGGTTGCCCTAAGACTCCTCCAAACACCACGCTCAAAATAGAAATGAATTCCTTCTATTAGTAAATGCACCTTGACCTGATCACGACATCGTCTTCCGCACGGCGCCATGATTTCCTCTCTTCGAACGATCCTCGTGTTACCAAAATGAGATACGCCAACATCTGAGCTCTGGCTAGCGTAAAAGGAGATGAATTTCCCATCAACAGCTCAACCATCTCGAGCTTTTTCGTCTGTTGAGCCGAGACTGGGAACGGCTGGTTACAAGGAACAGTCTTGCTGTGAAGAGAGGAGCCAGCGTGCAGCAATCCCACGGCTGCACCAGGGTGCTTCTGCTAGGTCTTCTAAGACTATTGCATCTGGCTCTACACGAGGCTCACCCGCGGTGGGTTTGAAAGTCTACTTATTTGATAAAATCCACAATTGCTTTATGATTCTGTATTTCCATTCGTGCAATTACGATATCTACAGACAGTGTGTTGCATTGTGGAAGTGGGTACAGCCGTGAGCAGGCGATCTGCTTCGGTCCGACACTGGAGAGGCAAGAATCTTTTGAAGTTAACGCTGTATTCCTTTTGGATTTTGCTCACTCTGGACTTTGCGGTACGTGGCAGGCTGCTGTAGCTTTTGTCTCTGACCTGGCAGTAAGCTTTCGTCCTAAATTTTCAGCACGCGTGTGGTCTGCGAGCGGCCCGCTGCCTGCACCAGCGTCAACCTTGCGACCTCGTATTTGACGGGAGATACGGGCACGTAGATGCTCCTGAAACCTAGTGCGTTCAGGTGTGTATGTCACTGTTGCTGCCCATCATTGTGCGTTTGGAGGGAACATGGTTTCCTTCGTGTGGATGCAGAGCGCCATAGCAACAGCGCCCCTACTTGAAGCCCCCCATGTTAAATTTCGAGTTTTCCTCTCCAGCGCATTCACAGTGTATCAATAGAATTCCCAGGTTCTATGTGATGTTGGCCGCGCTTAGCATGGTTGTCTGCCTAGGCAGTACTTTGCAGCGGTCTCTTGGAAAACTAATTTCTGCTACGCTTGATCCCAGCATGATGCGTGTGCTCATTTACTGCATAATATGTAACCCAGCAGTACCACATCCAAGAGACGATGACATCCGTTTTCTCGAGAACAAGGGAGTTGCTACCACAAAGTGTATACGCGTAGACTGCCACGCCCCTCATTCATGGGGCTGCGGCCTGCCCCACAAAGGCAGGCTTGTTACCAAGCCATATGACTGCAACATCGGTTTTCACTTTTTGTGTGCTAGGGAGGGTTGGCGTGCCCCAAGGTTCTGCTATAGTTGAAGGCCGATACGGTTTCACGCTTCGTGTGTCAGTGGACCCAAAAAATGCATGGCGTTCATTGGCTTATGTGCCACCAGTGATTAGGCACAAAAGGAACCCGGGCCGGTCCATTCATTCCGTTTTCTGCGGTCCTTCACTTGGCTCTTTTTGGAATTGAAATATTCATAGGCATCCACTATTTCTCTGATGAATTCCATGTTGTCTCCACCGACTAGAGACGGAAAAAGATGGGGAACGTTTGCGGAAAGGGTGGGTTTCTTCACAGCGGCGTCGAAGTAGACCTGGAGGCCCTCTATTCCTCTAGCTACGTAGCTGAGGGTAATAAGAAAGCCGAGGAGACAGCGCTTAAGCACTTTGCGAAGATGACAGAGGCTGAATGGTACGCGTGCCCACATCCATGAGGCTGTAGCTGCCGCTTCAGTTAACGGCATAAGCATCTAACGACGCGATCTACAATGGCGCGGACACATTTCCCCAACACCGCAGGTTCAGACAGAAATGCAAATGCCTGTGGGTTCAGAAATAGACAGTTCCGTTGAAGTGTTCGGCGCCTGTTCGAGAGTGGACACTGCCGCCGCAACGTACGTTTTTGTGTTCTAACGTTTTTGTGTCACCGAGTCTCCGACAGGAAAAACTAGCCGTGCCTTGAGTCGATCTGTGATCCAGAAGGGGGGTAAACGTGACTTTTCAGTACTACTGTGCGGTTTCCATCGCAAGTGAGCTGCTTTCGTTCGGATGTCTGTTTTTCACCGTCCTGTCATTTGAACTGCTTATCACAGAGATAATAACCTGTTTCAGGACTTTAAGTTCTAACTAGTTTTCGGTGTCAATGTTGACGTCAGGAACATTGTAATGACAAAGGGCCCGTGCGGCTGGAGGATGCGCTTGCCGCCAAAGCCGGCAACAAATAAGTCTAGCGTAGATGTCGAGTCCAAGCATGATCGGCAGTTTGCAGCAGAAAAGAGCGGAACAAAAGACGAAGGCAGAAGCCGCATCCGCAGTTTCCGGGAGTCCGTGGCCCTTGTAATTGCTCCTGGGTCTACCATTAATACAAACACTCCTCGATCTGTGAGAGGCTGTGAGGTGGATATCATTCATGAAGGATGCTGCACTGTACGATTCGATACTCTGAATCCCTATAACTATGACGAGGAAGATGATGACGAGGAATCTATGATAAAAACAGAACTTTATAATCTTTCGTCCCCTGTGGGCAAGGAGCATCTAACAGCTGGCAAGAAGCACATTCTTCACCCGAAGCCCGTTATTCTCCAGTCAACTCTCCCGCTTCCTCCCCAGGTACACCGTACCACTACAAAAGACTAGCAGATGGCTTGACAGACAGTTGCCAATTCTGTCGACCGATGACGTACGGTTGACAGTTTTTCAAAAACTTGTCTTAGTGTGCGACGGATTGTTAGAGTACGTAGCGCTATGCGAAGACTAGTGCCACGTTAGTGTCCGAGAGAGTTCTGCTGCCGCTCTGAAACGCCAGTCCAAGTGCGATGAATAGACGGGAAACCCCATACCACTGCCTGCGACCTACATCACCTCTCCCCACATAGAGCCGTCTAGTAACCCTTACTCCCCATATTCAGAGAAAGGTCTGTTATTTTTGAGGAGCTGGACAAATCTGCGCCACATGGTCCAGCTAAGAGGCGAAATACGCCATCAAAACACGTTTTATGTGTGTGGAAAAAACTGTGTTTTAGCGCCCCGATCGTATCCGTGACTCATATCATCCAGAGTCTGTTTGGGGCACGCCGGCTGTATTTACCACGTGTTCCACAAATGTCTTGACACGTGAGTATGTTGATACACATGCAGTCGGAGCTTTACTTTGAGGTAGAATTTCTTTCCCTTCAATCTCCGGGAAAAAAGCAACCCTCGTGGATGGATTTCTCTCACGTCTTCGTCGGACTAGCTCCCAATCCGTTCCCTCAAAAGCATGTTCCAGGGGTCCTCAGTCATTCCTGTGCGATCTCAACGTCCGGGTCCATTCATGTTGGCAAGCCGGAGCCGGCAGCAGTTACGGATTCCCTTGTGGTAAGCAGTTGCATCCGGTGGCGCTGAATGACCGTTTGTTCATGTTTTGCAGAGCACGGCTGACTAGATGCGGGGACAGCGGTAGTGCAGGATGTTTGCGACGTTCAAGCGAGTACACTAACGTTTAGACAGCCTGCTCACGATCTTGAGCAGGAAGCTGCGGACATCATCCGGACACCGATCTCAACTGCACAGCTAATATTCTCTTGATAGCTGCATTCGATATATGACAAGAAAGCATTGTAGGCCAGTGTAGGGCACACACGAACGTGAATCACATAGCTATAATGATGCGCGTGCATGCGTATGTTAAACAGTATCAGCCGAAGAAACCGCGTCTTGCGGAATGACCACTTTGACAACTATACCTCGTGCGGGTCTGCAGGAGGGCGATGTCCTCGGAGTTCTCCTTTGTCGAAGAACCGGTACAGTTCTGTTTTTGCTTAACGGAGCACCGATCAAAGCCGTGAGCTTCCCCGATATAATTTTGAACGAGACGGACCCAAGTTCGTTCACCGCCGCGGAAGACCATCGTCCGCCGCCGTCAGCTCCAGATATTTACGTGACCATCGGCGTGATAGGCAGAGGCGAGTGTGAGATTAACTTCGGTGGGAAAACTTATACCGCGCATGGGTACATCAAAGACATCAGTGGAGGCATCATTCGGTCAAACGCGCCCATCCAAGCTCGTGTCTTTGGCCAGCGCCTCGCCAACTTCTCTCAGATGCTTGTAAGGGCTCGCGTGTGCAGTTTGTCGGACACAACGGGCTTATTCAGCCGCTCGCGATGTGCGTGCGGTGTTCTAGCTGAAGGAGAGAGTTCTAAAGCAAGGCACGAATGAGTCATACATCGCAGTTGTCCTCCTAGTATCCAGCGATTATGACTCGGTGGATCGCACAGTATCGCGATACGAAGCTATGAATGTCGCTTCCATCACTTTCTGACAGGTGACGAAGGACGACACTCTACTGGAGCTCCCATTCGCTGATTAGAGTACCTGAAAACTAACGAGTAGTCCAAACCGCTGTCCCATCCATGCTAACGCCATTCACGAAAAGCAAAGCGAGCAACAATTGAGTGTAATCATGAAGCCATCAAACTCGGTGAAAACCAGTTTTGCCCACGCTTGCCTCACAATGACGTGCCCTGAATCGAGGTGCACGCACCACACATTTCTCTATTCATCTCTGGCGTGTCTGGTCCAAATCGGACAAGGTTTCAAGCGCATAGCATTGTGGATAGCACACAACAGTTTTTGTGTTAGGAGCTAGAATTGTTAGCGTTCTAGCTGACGTGCTTTGGTCCGAACCGGTTCGGGAAGAAAGCAGACAGCACGTGCTTCTTGTTAACCGCAAAACTATCGAGGTGGAGATGTGCTCAGTGGAAACCTGCTTGCGGCAGAACGGCTTACTTCGGAGTCGTCCGTGTCAAAAAGTGAGACACCGTTTCGGGCTTTGTGGTGGCCTCCTAGTGAAGAATGAAACTGTTTCAGTGTGCCTTTTCAGGCCGAACTACAACTATTCTACCAGATCCACTGTCCTGTTATGCTTCCCAAAGCGAAAGGCATGGTTGTAATGAATATCTCCAGAAGAGAGGTAGGTGGTCTCCAGAAACTGCTGGAACAGGTGCACACGGCTCGTATGTTTTTACACACGGCAAAATTCTTCCTTCTGTGCAGCATCTTACTTTCACAAGCGGCGTAAAGCTCTAACGTGTAAACTGCAGTTCGTGAAGATAGGACCGCGAAATCTCGTGCGATCAAATCCCAACCCCAGGAGTTCAGACCCTATTTGCTGCTTTTCGTTCTCCAGTCTTCTAGTCGTGCCGGTTTTGTATGCTTTAAAATTCGACACAAGTCAGCATGTGGTGATTGTTTTTGCTGATGCACGCCTGGGGCTCAGTTCACAGGTCGTAGTGTCCATGCCGTTCCATTGCTCTTCTCGTGGCTCGTTACCGTTCATTTAAATCAAGATTCGGCAGAAAACAGGGTTATGAAAACTATCTCTCTCGCTTTTGAAAAACCATTTTCCTGCATGCAGATGTTTGGATATACGTATCTATGAAATTACGTATATGTTTATATGTATGGATGGATGTGCGTTTGTATGTACGCTTGTGGGTAGAAAGGCGCACAATGAATTCACCAGATGTCAGGCAGTGGAGACACAGCCTTCACTCCAAAGTATCGTGAGTGTTGTATTCAAACGTCTGACCAAAGTCGTAATATTTTCACTTGGTTCCGTGTGTGATATTCGCTTATGCTTTCCCATGCCACAGGAATTCGAAGAGGAACTAAAGGCCAACTACGGAAAGAGCCTCCAGGATGTACGAAGGATAGTGGAAGATGGTGCGTGTACACGGTCATTCGCTGAGACGCTCTTTCTGGGTTGCCAAATCGTTGACCATGGGTGCCCCTCAGTTTCTTTTGGAATGTCATTGACTGCTTTGTCGTATACATATACAGGCTACCGACTGCACGGTAAACCATTTTCACTGCAGTGCAAATTGTGGAACACAGCAAGTGCTTCTTGCTAATCTTTCTGGTGATCCAGCAGCCGTTAGGCTGGGAAGATACCGTGAGGATAACTTCAGCACATATACGTACGTGAAGCTAAGGTATTGTGGAAAGTATGTGGCTGTAGTTTTCATGCGTATCAATCAACACACCGTAAAAAAAGCATCCGCTCTGTGATATGTCTGTCTCTCAGTTCTCAGGAGGAAACTTTATAACTTTCTCCGCCAACACGACCCATCTCGGCTTCCAGAGATAAACAGCATTATTCAGGAAACACATGGAGAGGCAAGTCTGCTGGGAAACGTTGTATCTGATTAGCCGCAGTACGCTAGTAACACACGTATTCCACATCGAGCCTCACCACAAGTTATTCCGTGAATGCCAAGCGACACCGTTTGCCTGCAACGAACTAAAAAGAAGGGACGTTGTCTCCGAAGACACGTATACATCTGGCACTGTAGGATGTTTCACGCATCGAACTACAGACAGAGTGTCCGCCTTTTCGGTTTCACAAAGGTGCTTATCGCCTTAAGGCTAAACGCAGCCTATGGACACGCGGTGTTGGCCACCGGCACAGCCTGTTCTCGCAGTCGTATCCGATTTTGCCGAGCAGAAAACGTCACAACCATCATCAGCTCATACAAGACGTTCTCCATTGTGGGGAACTCAAAACGATCTCAGGAGCGGCAACGCGCCACCTTAAGAGAAAGATATGAAGTATGGGATTACGCTCACTACATTTTGCTTGCAGATCGAGAGAATCAACGACCTGTTACGTCGGAGGTATCAAGCCGACCTTAACCGAGTCTCCCTCCGACGCAAACAAAGTACGAAATGATACCGCTGACTTTTTCCAAGTTTGTGTTGTATACGAATATCCCGATGAAGGATCTATTAATAGGACGAGGAAGCCATATTCTCTGTTTTCAAACTCCACACGTGGCAGAACGCATGGCCGTTGAATGTTTCCGAAGAAGTGATGGTCTGCTTAATTTGAGGATGCTTGTACACTCCACCAGACGCGTCGCGTGCGTTGGACTTTATGCGCAGGTGTCGAAAGAATGCTGACGGAGTATCACCGCGTTCACAGAGCCACGGTGGAGGCTACCAAGATCGACGTAGGGGAGAGACAAAACATGAAAGCAGCGACAAAAACACAGCGGTGTAACAGGTCCCAGTGACTGATCTACATCGTTGCAAGAACGGGTTTGGAATACAGAAAATCACTTGTACCAGTACATTTATACATCGATAGAAAAACAGATACATATATTTATACGTGTTTCCATCAACATTTGTTTCACTACAAGTGTCATGATATTTGTGTAGATGGACACGCAAGCGTGAAAACAAGGTATATCGGAAATCTGGAATCTGGAATGCACACTCTGATGGCAGGCAGCTGTATGCAGAACAATCCCGTTGATTTTCTGGTTTGACCTCCACCTCCGGACAGAAGCTCCTGCATGCGAAGTTTATTCTTTTTGTTTTACCGGTCAACCTTTAGGCCCCAAGCTCGTTGAAGTAACTGTCTAACTGTTCTTGTTGGTTTGGGTTTCCTCAGCAACTGGCCGAGCAAGCATTGACGAAGCCTAAGGCGGTTGATGCGTATCTAAGAGATAAATACGGAAATGGAATCAATATTCTCCTCCAGGTAGAACTGTGCGCGGTCTACGCCACTATGCATATAGACATTCACATGTGGGCACTGCTTACGAGACAGAGAGAGCGAAAATACACAGGCAGTGACACGGGCAGAAACTTAGGCGCCATGCCTCGGCACAGAGGGTTTGAAGTCAGTCGTGTCTCACACAGGCGCTAAATCATGGTGTACGCGCGAGACTCATGCAGTCGAAACGCATTGTTTCTTCACTGAACAAAAGGTCCTTTCCCACTTTAGGGTGCCTGGGATAGTCCACTAGTCAAGCTTCGCACCCCCACGGCAGCTACTGGATTCGGCATGCACTTTAAATGCTCAATCTTCGTTGACGTTTAGCAGCTGCCATACATTCCTCCAAAATACATATTTATCACGCTCCCCCTTTTTCGTAACTTGAAAACATGGGAGGCCGTCGTCGACTCAATCGGTCTGCGTGTTTTGCAGAAACGGCTGGAACAGATATACGATGCTTACGCTCCGGAAAACAGATCTGAAATCCCTATACTGGTTCAAACGTATCCACGTAAACCTGCCATCCGCGCGCCCTTGCCTCATTCGTGGGAGGTGTCTTACTTTCTGGTCAACGAGCCTGATCTGCACTGCGTGCGAACGTATACAGTTTAGCTGGGAACTTTTTTCAATCGCTGTTGAGTTGGCTCCAGTATCTCACATGTACAGTTGTATTCCGGCCACCCGCAAGCACGATGTCCTCACGGCGGGGGTTTGTGTGCGATAGTGCTGAGAACCGAATGGAGGGCTGCTGCTTCAGCGCTTGACATTCCATCCAGAGTTACACTGAGATCTGAGCTGCGCCAGTCACGTTCCTATATGTGTATATATGTGAATGTGTAAAAAGATAAATATATATTACATATATTCGTTTGCAGGATTACCCATATGTGCATATATGCAATTACATCGTGATGCATGTGTACAACTATTATTGATGTCTAAAAACACACTATTGAGCCTACATGCTCCGCATGAACGAGGTGCAAACGACTGCCCCTTGCTCCCAGCAGAGCTCGCGCTTTTCGTGGTGTCTGTATATCCTCGTCACTGTCGCGCTGCAATGCTCACCCTCACCAAAAGTGATCATCCCGCTTTTGTTGATGTTTCTCAAGAGCTGCACATTCCTTACTGCCTTTGTTCATGCCGCATTGTGTTCCATTCCAAAGGCTTTATCTAACTGCTCATCTGTTGTGTGCGTGTCTTCGTAGTTTTCGATGACGAGTTCCAGTTGTACTGCAAATTGAAAGTGAAGTACAACTTGGACTTGTTCACATTTTCGCCCCTTGACAGCGCATCGAGTGACTTGGCAGCGATTCGTAAGAACCTACGGCCGAAGATGCCGAAGAAGCTACAGCTTCTTGAGGGGGAAGAACTCCCAACCGGCGAGGGGCTGAGAGGATCCGATCCTGCAACAAGTAGGCGCAAAAGCCGCCGCGTAGACGCTACCGGTTCCATGCTGGCCAAAGAACGAAAGAGTGTGCGAAGAGCAAGTCGCGCGGTTGCGGGCATGGCTGCGGCGGCGGCGGCAGCCACAGCAGCGGCACAAGCGGCGGAAAATGCGGCAGCTGCAGCAGCGGCAGCTGCAGCAGCGGCAGCTGCTGCAAATGTGAAGGAACACGACCTAAATAAAGAGAAAATGCGGGAAGCCCGTGAGGAGCGGCGCAAAGAACGAGATTTGCGCCGGAAAAGTAGACTCGAAAGAGATACGTTGAAGGACGTGATTGAGCAGGGGGGGAGGGAGCAGGACGAGGAAGGTGCCAGAGCGAATCCGACGCTGAAAGCGGTAACGGAGGATACGAGAAACGACACTGTGGAAGCAGAAAAAGAGACAAGCCACACACCACTAGGCAAGGAGGGTGAGAAGGAGTCGTGTGCAGCTACGTTGAAAGTCGGAAACAGCAGCGAGGAGGAGTTGGAACCCTGTAAACACGCTAAGAAGCCGAGTGCGGAAGCGGCGGATCAAAAACGCCATGCATCTCTCAAAAGCCAGGACGAGGAAACGGAGACTCCAGCGGCAGACGAAACTGGAAATTCGGATAGGCCTGCACATGGCCGACAAATCAAGTCCGTTCGGATTTCTACAGTGGCGCTTCCTCACGACACGGACTCGAGCAGATACGAACTCCCCAGCGATGACGAAGAACGGAATAACGAAGAGAACTCGGGTCGCGTGCCTCCTCATGACGAACATGGAAACAACCGTGACGAGAGTGAGACAATAGCTCTGCCGTCGACAGAAGATCAAACATATGGTGGGAACCCATATCCTGGCGCGCAACAGCCGCAAGAAGAACCAGACACCTGTGGTTTGTTTGGACCGACAGAGAACACGGAGGACGTAGACGAGGAGAGAAATGGAACCGGGGACAAGGAGCCTAGCCCCCCCACCGCTTCGTCACCATCAGGTGAGCGTGAGTACACAAATGGAACTCAGAGGCGGAGGTTTTCGCCTGAATATCTGTTCAACTCTGCTGACATAACGCCCTGGCAACGTGGCCATTCCCCCACACGACTTGAGAGCCGAATGTCTTCACAGGGGGTGCATGTCTTTCCGGCGGTTGAACCGGCTCCCGCATACATAGCGCCACCACCACACACCTACCCCTTGATCTGTCGAATCGTCTTTTCTCCAGAGGTAGCAGATGCATCGAGTGCTGCAGAAAATGGCTCCGTCTGCAACGAGAACGCTCACGCGGAAGACAGCTCTCCGCTACACGGAGAAGACGACGACAGTCTCAAGCGAGAGAACAAAAGTGTGTGTCCATCTTCACTGGCGCCTGAGGTGGAGCCGAGTAACGTGACTTCCGCGAGCGAGTTAAGGAATCAGGAGCCTGTCCCTCTCAGAAAAGCAAGTGAAACCTCTCTAAGCGACGATGAGGCAGAACGCTCCGAGGCCACTGAGAGTGTTGACCCCTTTGAAGACTCCCTCACATTGCATCACGAAGACCCTAATATTGACCAGGAGGATGGACGGCAGAACTGTGCTTCAGTTTCCACAGTTCTAATGGAGACGGCAAAGGGTTTCGTTGAAGATGTGGTTAGACGAAGCAGTCAGCTGACTGGGCTCGATTTAGTTCAGAATTTGGTGAAATTGCAGAGTCCATAGGCAGGAACAAGATGAGGCGAAGACATGAAATGTTGCGATAGTCTGCTGGGAAGCTCTGTGGTGAAGGAGACATTTTTAACGGTTTGTTAAGAGCAGCTAAACAATGGTAGAAACAATGTGATTAATTTCGTGTAGGAAACCTATAATCTATACCCACAAATAACAGTATATCTGTGGAACTACAGTTATGTCTAAATATGTGAACATGCACACGTCATATATATATATATATATATATATATGTATGTATGTATACATGCGCATGTAATACCGGCAGTCGTTACCAGAGCTGCTGAAGCTCTCATATTGCGGTCGCTTTCTGCATATGAAACAACTGTATCGCTCCAGTAAAAACAGGAACGGAGTTACTGTCATAACGGTGAACATAAATGTGGCCAAGACGGAGTCGTCGACAGGAAAACAAATGGCATGCTCGTGGCCCTCCGCAGAGCAACCGCCCGTTCAACTATACAAGCAACAACTAGTCGAGCTGCTGTGGAAGCTTATTTCGCCACATTACCACGAGGTATCCGCGGAGATACGCGCACTGTTATAGCCACGTGTATCAGTACGTGAATCAAGATAAGCACCTATATTGATACGGGAACTTCTTGTATATATATACATATGCACAATCACACACACACAAGACCGTTGTGAGTCATACCAACACCAACTCTCTGCGTGTCGACTTTCCCCACATCTTGAGACAGGACCAGTTGGCGCGACACGTGCGATTGTTCGCCGCAGCAGCATGCGTGTGTTGATTGAGTAGTCGAGAATAACACCAATCAATTCAAAGGCGGGATGCTCACGATATTCGTGATCATCTTTCAGTGGAACGTTACGCACAGATATACCGCGTTCCCGGATCACGTCGCAGCTTCTGAATGGAGGTTCGTTTCAGAGATCGACCTCACCATGCTGGTGATAAAACCACTCCCCGCAAAAGCCACCATTTCTCTCGATTGTTGCTCTTTACTTAGACCGGACACAGATAGACCGCACAGCCGAAGCAAGTAAAACGTTCTGACGTCTACTGTACATCCCTTAAAAGAGTAAACACCTCGAAACGAGTCCAAACATGCTAAATTGCATGCATATATATACATATATATATGCATGTTTGGCATGTCACTCCTGCTCAAATGCAGCGGATCCCAAAAGGCCTGAACTGAAAAGTTCTCCTGAGTTGTACCCCTGGTGTTTGGCTCTTTCATACATCGCATACTCCCGTTTTTCGCCCAAAGCGACGGCCCCGTCACTCCACCGCTGAGAGATGACCACACGGGCCGAAGACCGGAAAGACGGCGCCTCGCGGAGAATGTGGCTGTAGCTGTCGGTCATATTCTCCTGGACCTGTTGGGCCGTTCCACCTCTGATATCCTCGTCTTCGTCGTCGGGAAGAACGCATGCAATCGCACCACACCTCAACACCAGATCTCTCATTCTTTTGCCTCCTAGACACGACGACGCTCTCTCCGTGTGCGCGACGCCCGTAGCATCCGCAGACCCACCGGGTTCCCCATGCAGCCTTCCCGTTTCGAGATCGCAATTGGCTGCGTCGTGCGTGTCAGAAAAGAACGCGCACGAAACATGTGGTCGACGGCTCTCTCGCGAAGCGGCTCCGCGCCACTCGCCTGCCGGCAGACACCGACATGCCTTTCCAGCGACGCTTCGTGATCGACTAGCACACGCGTTTAAATCGTCACGTTCCGCGTCGTCACAATCGCCGTCGACCGCCTCTCCCAGACCCGTGTTCAACATGGATTCCGCCTCGATGCCGCGAGCAGGTCCACATGGCAGCGTGTCTCTTCCAGGAGCTGAAGGGCAGTTGCCTGCTGCTTTGTGGTCTTCGAGCGAGACGTTTAGAGACTGCGACGGTAGGTCTTCGTGCCCCTGTCTCCTTCTGGGAGACAGAGGCCCCGAAACGCAACCCTGCGGGGCGGCATACGTCAAGACGCTTCTGTCGCCTCCCGTCCTGCCCTCGTTCTCTTCTTCCCACGCCGCCTGCTCGTCTCCCTTCGCCGTCTCCCTTCTCGCAGTATTTCGCGTCCCTCTCGAGCTCTCGTTTTGCGACGCCTCGGCGCCCCCTGCTGCCCCGTCCTCGCCTGAGAGGCGACACACAAACTGTCCTGGCGCGCAGCCTCCTGCAAACGGGCCCGTCTTCTTTATGGGGAGACAGGTGCCCTGCTTACCTTCTGCCTCTTCCGGGTCTCGCCTGGCACTCGAGCGGTGTCGCTCGAGTGCGGCGCCGACAGCAGAGGCGGGGAGCCGTCCGCCGTGGGAAAATGCCTGCAGCACGCGGGAACTTGATGAGCGGAAATGCGAGAGCGATTGTGTAGAGTGTGAAGCGGAGGCAGGTGAAATCTCTGCCGTCTGTGAATGAGCCGGCAACCGCGTGCGATAGGCGCCAGACCAAGATGACCCAGAACCTCGGTTCCTGGCCCACGGAGTTGGCACGGCGACGAAGCAGCTCGAGAAGAGACGGAAGGCGCTGAAGCTGCCAGACGAGAAAAACCGAATTCTTCCTTTTGAAGATTCCCCGGCGGTGGAACCTCTCTGGGGCGGCGCTGCTGCCGACGGGAAACAAGAACACATCGTCTCCTCCTCCTGGTTCAGACAAAACACCTGGTTAACCTCGTCCTCGCCGCGTGGCTCCCCAGAGGAGAAAAAAACAGTTTCTGCACATGGGCACGCAGCCACGCCTTCTGCACAGTCTGGTGCCTCCGGCAAGGGAGACAGGAATGCACTGTTTCCCTCGACCCGTGGGCAGTACGAAGCGAAACGAGACGACGTTTCGGACTTGAAATGTACGAGGTAGTCGCCGTCGTGGTGGTTCTCGTCTGTGCGCCTTGGCGAAGGAACGACTCGGCGGCCGGGGCGAGAAGAGACTGGATAAATTCTCCTCTCTCCTTGGCCCTCCTCCTGTGGAGCCTCACATCTTTTGCCTCTCACACTTCCAGCGTCTCGTTCCACAGGAGGAAGAGCACGTTCTGACGAACACGCAACGCGTGCTGCAGGCAACGCAGTGGAAGGGCGGTTCTTGTGGATCTTTCCGTCTCTTTCTTTCTCTTCTCGTCCGTCCCTCTCTCTCTCTCCGTCGTCATCTGTCTCCGTGGCTGCTGTACAATGCAGGGTCGTGTCTCCAGAGGGCCCTTCTGGCGTCCTGCCCGGGTTTTCCCCTGGCGTAGTCTGAAAAGCATGAGATTCAGGCAAGGCAGAAGACGAAGCCCGCGACGAGAGAGCCTGCATTGTCGGCGTCTCCTCACAAGCAACACTCTGGGTTCCTTCCGCGTTTGCGCGCTTCCCCTCGAAATCTGCTGGACGCCCCATAACCGCAGTCGTCACCATGAGGCGCTGACCAGCGAAGGCTGAGACACACATAAAAAAAGGTGTGGAAAGAGACATGCACAAACACGCCAAATTGGGAGGGAAATCCGGGGGAGAAGCATACTGGCGAATGGCAGCGTACAGCAGGAGGCATGTAGATAGATTTATGCATCCGAACTCACAGAAACTCGACCGCACAGAGAATCACCCAGATATCCAGCCGAATATCCACACAGTGACGCAGAGAGGCACAAAGATGCACGGTAGCGTGGCAGCATTGAAACCAGAGACACAAAGGACGAGGTATTTGGAGACAGCTCTTCCCGGTAGCTCGTGTCGAAAAAGTCAGCGATGCGTAAAATTATCTCCCTTAGTGCGTCACTCCCCCTATCTTTTTGGAAAGTAACTCTGCACGCGAACATGTTAGGTGCGCTGCTTAGGCACATGTCAATCTTTGATCAGGTACATACAAAACGACCAAAATAGATTCATGGTCATAGAATTCGAAGCCGCAGTTGTCATTGAGATAGCTGTACATGCGTGTTTCAAACGCCATGTACAATCTCTGGCTTGCCACATGTCTTGCCTCTGTGGTCAGAGATTCTCCCTAGTCGACACCCGCTTGGGTGCCTCCTAAGGAGAAGCGAGCTAAAATGTTGGACACGTTGGTTTTCTGTTTTCTTTTTTTCCCGACATTCCCGCTGTATCTATCTTACCAGGCATTTCGCGGTCCCTCGGGGCGGACGCATGCTCCATGCCAAGACCAGGAGTGGATCCTGACGCTGGTTCGCTTGTGCTTTTCGCTGTAGGAAACCGACATGCTCATGGAAAGACATATGTGAACATATATATACATATATATACATGTACATATTTATCATATGCACCTATGTATCTAGGTGCTTGAAGACATGCGGCAGTATATCCATGTATTTCCAGAGAACGAGCAACCCTTACGTGTGTGTTTTTGCCGGTGCGCTTTTCGGCTCAGTTCGTACCCAAGTCCTTCGCTCGCTTCAACGTGAAACACGCTATCCTTCCCCGAAGTGTCGCTACAGCTGCCTTGTCTGCGTCTCGCGTTTCTTTGAAAGGTTCTCTCCTCTGGGTGGGTCGCGAGCTTGCGGTCTTACCCTCTTGAGGAGCCCGCCGTTCGATGCCCCTCGAGTCCGAGGCCGTGGGACGTTGCTGCGGAGTACGAGGGGACTCCACCTTATTTTCCGGGAAACCTGCATTTTTGCGCAAGTGACCTGTCGGTGGCCTCGTCCGCAACGTTTCCGTCGCGCCCGCTCTGTTTCGCGACTCGCCTTCCACGGGCGTCCTGGTTTCTCGCCTCTCTAGCCCATCCACTGGGTCGTCGTCCTCTTTCTTGCCTGAAGAGAGACCCAGGTCACGTTCTCCCCGTCCTCCCTTCTCGCGACCGCCGCCGCCAATCTGCCTCCTACGGTCGCCGCTCTTCCGCGCGTCTGCCTTCTGTCTGAGCTGTGCTGCGGCCTCTTTCTCGGCCTCGCTCTGTCGCTTCCTCGACAAACGCTGCAGCAATTTCTGGTCTGATCCCGCCTCTTGCGCAAGAGCGCCTGAGTCAGCTATGCCAGCGCCAGAAGGCATCGAGACGTCAGGAGGCGCCTCCGCTTCGGTGAGCGAGGTGGGGCAAGACGGCGCCGGAAATGAAGTGGTGAGAGCCTGCGCGGCGGTTTCCTCGGAACCGTCGCTGGCGAGTTCGCCGCCTCTCGGGTCTCTCACCGCAGCACTGTCGGAGACAACGCCAGATGACGAGGCGCCCATAACCGAAGACACTGGCTTTTCAGCCTGTCCTCCTTCTTCACCCTTCGGCGAACGCTTGTTCGCGAAGGGCCGCTGACTCAGTGGCACGTCTAAGTCGGCACTCCCCGACGCATGCGCCGACTCTTCCCGGGCTAACGGAGACGCTGAAAACGACACGCGGCCGCATCAAAGGAAACGCTCGCAACAAATCCGAAAAAAAAACGAGACATGCATCCAGAGGCTCCCACACACCACATGCCTCTGAACGCTGCGGGGCACAAATCTGCTGCTTCGCAAGCAATCACATATATACGCGCACATACATATACATGTAAATCCATACATTCTGTATATTTTTGGTGTACGGCTAGCTTGTATAACATTAGATAGGTTTGCCCATACGTACGCGGGTGCATGCATTTCGTCCTGCTCTTCGTGAATGAGTAGATGTATGTATACGGATAATGAGTTATCAAAATCGGGATGCCACTGGGGTAGAAATCTGTTCTGGTTAACAGCAAACCGTGCTTCTGAAGGGTCCGTTAAGTTCCTCACGGGTATCACGTGCAGAGTCGCCCGACAACTCGTTTAACGGGCTGGAGCTGCGACCCAGGTCGTCCTCCTCCAGAAAGCAGAGAACGGGCATTCTGAAAAGACAGCACGATATAAGTGCAAGGCAAAGGAAGCCGGAAATGTGGCGCAGAACGAGTGGCAGTCTTCGATGTCGACATCGTAGGGTACTCCAGTTATTCCATATGGGTTATGTTCTCGGTTTCATTTGAACAGAAGCCGAAGTGAGGTCTAACAAGCAGCGGAAACATCTGCTTCGCAATCAGAACAGCACGTGCGAGCCTACGGGTTCTACTTTGTTAGTAGGCCATACTTAAAATTGTTATTCTCGCAGCGATACGACCACTTGGACGGTTCGCATTACGAATGTGGCAAAAAGAAGACTTTCACGATTGCGAGTAAAAATTGGAAATAGGAGATATAAAGGATCCGAAACGGCAGCAGCTCCACAAATTTCCCACAGAGGACGCTCGTTGCCCTGCGATGGGTCCTTGGTTTCTGACTCAAGCCCCCAAAGCATGCACACGAGAATGATAAAGGATGCCCTGAAGTTAGAAATTTGAGACAGCGGCAACACCCAAAATCTGCTCTTGACTTCTAAAAACTTACATTGGACTGAAGTATCGGGCCCGCACCGGACGGCAGAAGACATCCGCCAGATTGCCCGCCAGACCCCTGCAAGGGTGCAGAAAACGAAACTCGAATCGCGCACATTCCAGACGCTTCCATGGCGCATGAAGCAGAACTTGCACAAAAGAAACAAATGGGCAGACCCCTTCTCCTATTTCACACTCTCATCTTACTCTTGCCTACCGCGGGTTTCCCCATCCTCAGTGGCACAACGAGCAGCCTCCAGTCTGTGTGCGCTGTGTCCTTTCACGAGACTTTTTTAGGCTTCCGCCTCCTTGAACAATCCATGTGTTTACTCTGGCGCGACAGATGTCAGATCTACCAGACTGAGAGTCTCCATCATACGCAAAACACTTCTTCCCCGCTCTCGCGGCATACTGGGTACTACTGGAGGTATGGGCATTGTACTACACGGTGGACACTATGCTGCTGCACATTTCCGTTTTGGTTTGTCTCGCGAAGCGATGTCAGCGAGACTATCTGGATTTATCTTCTAGAGTTGACAGCTGTTCAAAGAGTTTTACTCGCTAAGGCAGTTGGGTTTCAAGGTGTGACTAACAGCTCGAAGACATGGCTGGTCTCTGGAGACTCCAACTCCTTGGCTTCTCGACAGAGAGGTTCCAACACCTTTGGGTGCAAGCACGGAGACAGCCGCACCTGTGCCAAGTCGTCGAAACATGGGAACTCTCTAGAGTTGTGTAGGCTTAACTACCCGCTAGTCTAGAGCCTGCTTCAACGCCTGAGAGGGTTCCATGCGCATCCGAGTTCCGCCTGTCACACGAGATTCATGCTTTCTACGATGCCACCCTCTGATCGTGCAGAACTGTTCTAGACAGACTTACAAAGTCAAGACTTACTTGCTCCACGGATTGCCTTCGTAGAAGAAACTCTTTATCTGCTCGTAGGTGGTTTGATTTGTCGCGATCTGACAGGCGCATATCCAGGGTTTTTAAAGCGACGTGAAGATAGCAGAAAGCTCTCCACAAGGGATGGTTCGAGAACAGATGAAATCCGGGAACCACAGAAAGCAAAAAAACGCACGGCGGCGCCAGAAACGGGAATCCCTCAGTGAAGTAGCATTCCCGAAGCGCAAAAAGCACAACCGAGCGGCCGAGCTCTTTCAGTGAGGCGCATGCAGTTCACGACTCTCTGCACACTGTCGCACTTGCGGTCTGCACCAAAATCGCGAAGAGCCCGTAACAGCCCGGTCTGGTGCAGCGACGAGAGTCCTTTGACTCAGCGACGAACACCTAGGGAATTTCTTGTAAAGCGAGCTGCAGCGAAGGTGCGCTCGCAGCAGGCCCGTGCCCTGAGAGGCGCTAGAAAAGCTGTCCAAAAAGGAGTTCGCAGACAGGCACCTGCGCCATTCGACCCGCCTGTCAAACGTCCACTCCAAAAACTTCGTTTACCCCCATCAAAGCAATCTCTTGTTCGTGGTTTCAACTCACCAAGTAGCCGTGATACGCGAAGAGAGCGAGGACGAACCACGAGAGAACGAATGTGTACACGAGAAGCAGAACGGACTCCGTCGCCTTGCCCCAGAGCTGCTGGAAAACGTCGTCTGAGTTCAGACCGTCCGCCCGCAACCAGACGACCACGAATGCAACCTTCACTGCACTTGAGACCTGAAACCCAAGGCAAAACGAATCCACCCCGGAAATGGCGCGGGTTAGGACGCGTTCCACACAACGATGGACCTACTTCACTGGTCACCACAGTCAGACACACGCAAATGTCTGTGTCCGCGTCGATGCCAGTACCTGGGGACGTGTTGATTCGCGGATACGCCAAGCCTAAAAATCTAGCCTAATACACGTGAGCGTGCCGTGCGCCACCTACAAATGCACATCCTTATATATATATATATATATATATATATATATAAATATGCATATGTAGCTATACGTGTATGTGTGGGGAGGGCCGCCAGAACCAAGAACTTACGAAGGTGAAGACCGAAAGGAGGGAGCAGAATATGACAAAGAAGATGAAGGTCCTGCGAGCCACAAAAGTCACATGCACCACGTCACCAGTTTCCAGTTTCGAGGAGACTGTGTACACAGTTGGAACGCTTCTCGAAAAGCGAGAGAAGAAAGTCACCCAAAAACGATGGTCGTTTGTCTGTATGTCAACAATTTTAATTTAGAACCGGTATCTGGGCCTCGAGCTTTGCGTCTGAATGTTAACTTCCTACAGAACGTGCGAGCGAAGAAATATAATAGATAACTACGTTCATCGAGATCGAAAGAGTTTACTTCCAGCCTCACCTGTAATTTCGCAGGCCTATGCAGTTCCCGAGCCACGGACAGTGGTGGTCGAATCGCTCGACGCAATTATCACATATTGCGCAGTGAACGCTTCGAGGAGGACGATAGATGTTGCCTGGCGTACGGACACAAAAAAATCAAAAAGCTTTCTCTCGCCAGTAAAAGAGGTACCTTGCAGGTCGCCAAGAAAAACGACGGACCGGAAACGGGAACTCGACCCTTGAAGAAGACAAGAATGAGTAACAGCCGACTGGCGAAGTGATTCTGCCCCTAAATGAGCATTAGAAAAGTTTCTGCTCGAGTGACCACAATGAACAACACTTGCACACACCTGCTCCGAGGCTTAAGCGACTCGGCAAACCGAGTTTCGTGAATCGCTAGGTTCTCACAGAAAGAGGAAATAACCGCCAACTCCTGCTCTAACCATAACAGGAATCCGATCCGAGTATTCCGCACAGACTAGCATTGAGAAGGAGACTAACTATGTTATTATCACTGTGTACAGCTTGCTTACAGAGGTTCGCTTCTCAGATACATGCCATGCACACAAGTGTGTGCGACAAGGACATCTGCCTCAAGTCGAAACAAAGCGTAGTACACACAAATCAAGAACCAGCTATGTCCACCTCGACTCACAAGTTGTGCAGAACTTGAGCCGAATGCAGTTGCCGTTGATCACCACGTCCTGGTACCTAGGCGGCTGGCGAGCGCGATACTGTCAGAAAACAATCGAAGGACAGGCACACTGCGAACGACAGAATGTGGACAAGCAGGAAACACAGAATCAAAACACAAAGAGTCGACGAAGGAAGAACGTTGACGCAGCGCCGCAACGAGCTGGACTACCGGTTGACATCTTGAAAGGTTTTTGTTACCGTATCTAATTTCGGTTGTGTTAGCACGGATTCGAAGACACTCCCAAGATCTGAGTGTATCCCGGGCAAAAAGCCTTGTCTTTTATCGGTGTGTTGTGAATCTATGTTCACAACTTGTGTTCCTAATTTCGATGGCATCCGTATAAGCACTGAGTACGAAAGTGGTCTTTTTCACTGCAGTTCTGAACGGAAAGCAGATCGTGAAAACTCGGAGCTGGGGCAGTACAAAGAGCGCTGGTGTACAGCAATCATAAACATTGTGGTTGTCTCGGTGGCAGCTCTCTCTCGCTGGTGATATGAGTGACACATCTCATGCGTGTTGGTGCTTTGAGATCATGGGAAAGCATCAATGGAGAGGAACGCTTCCACGGCGCTTTTTGGTGGCTCACCGCTCCTGTTAGAGGGTCGAACGCGTTCATAGGACTCCGCTGCAAATGCCCGACACGTGGGAGGCACTTCCGAACACGCATGCAGTTAAAAAGGAAGCAAATCCACTACAATTCACTCTGCGCCAGCCCGGACTTGTCAACGCGAGAAGCCGATTGGACGCATGCACCCGACGCCCATAAGCGAATCGACATGCTGTAGACCTGAGCTCCGTCAAGTCCGCAGCGCATGCAACTGCAGAGACACGCGAGGCGCCCCCACAACTATGTAGACGTGTATTCTCAGATGCTGTCGGATACGACTTAGCCATGGAGTCAAGGCATCGTCGCTCATGCCCCTACACCAGATCGTCACTTCTTCCTCTTGCTTCGCTGGTTGCCGCATGCAAGCCCGCTCAGGCCTTCAGCACCGAGCACACACTCCTTCAGTGTCGCGAATGCCCTTTCTGTTCCCCTTTCGTCCTTCTGGTCGGTCCGACGCCTGCCACATGTCCCTCCATGTACTTCATATGTGTCCGTTCATAAGAAGGATGTCCTCTCCCTCTCTTCGCCTCCACTCGCGAGAACGCCGCGAGATACGCGAACGAACGAACGGGGAGGAGACGCGAAAGGCAGGGGCCAGAGGAGACCTCTCGGCAGTGGGGAACAACAACAGGGGCACCAGAGGCAGACGTAGAACAAAACGCTGGAACAGAAAACCTCTCGACACCACGTCACCTCTGGCATAGGACTTACATGCCGTGGCAGAATGCCTGGGTCGCTGCACGCGGTGACGCTGAAGAAGTAGACTGTCAAGAGAACGAGAAGGGCTTGCGTGAGCGGGACGCCGACTCCAAAGTGGGACGCAAACCACTGCACGAAGCCAGAACAAAGAGATCACAATCGGAGGCGGAAATGCGCACGAGTCCGCCACGTTGCCAGTCGTCGATAGCTTCTGTAACTAGATATCGAACGCTAGTTAATACACAAGAAGCTTCAAAAGTATATGTAAACACTCAAGTGGCACCTGTAACTATTTTAAGTGCAACAGCCATTCCAACTGAGATTCCAAAATGGTAAGGTGAACTTAGACTTGAGGCACACCGATAACGTGCAACGGGTTCAGATCCTCGACGTCGTTATTTACCCGTATCCAAGATTTATTGCGTTAGTGTGTTTTCGAGAACACTCAGCATATCTACAAGCCTCTTCAGGAGATCCAAGAGTCCATCCCAAGGCACAAGAGCCGCGGCCAACGGCGTCCCGTTCCTCCTTAGCCTCTTCTCGTCGAAAACTGAGAAGGTGTGGACACTGCGTTTTCGCCAATTTCGCCGCATCTGCTTGCTATCCTTCCTTGATTAGGGCCTAGAAACTTCCGAACTAGAAACACAGAGAAAAACGGGAACTGAGAAGTGCAACCCTGTCTTGCTTCCGCGACGCAAAAACCGACAAGACAGCTCAGGGGCCAGGGACAGTCCGAAAGTGTGTCTGGCTTCCTTGAAACCATGAAGTCCCCCCAACAAAGGCTGGCCCGTACCGGAGAAGTCCATATCATGAAGACGACAGACGGAATGAGAATCATCGCCAATGAGACGAGCGCCGTGCGGCGATCCGGTCTGAAGGAACAGCGACAAAACCGCCGGCGCACAGAAAGTGCAACGTAAAGCCCACAGCGAACACCCGCCTGTGTGGTTCCTCTCAGACAATCGACAGGGAAGCGAGGAGAGTGCAATATCTGAGACGACGTCACTCGTTTCCTATTAGGTCTTTCGAAAATTCAACTGAACGCCGTGTTAGTACCGAGCATTTGCGAGAAGCCGGGACACACGGTCGACTTCGAATACGCAAAGGCTTCGTCGAAGCAAGCAGGAAACCCCCCATTTCTGGCGAGCAAAGACTCACCCGGTGATACCACACCCGTTGCAGTACACATAATTAGCCCCATAGGCTCGTGGGTGCTCTGGGTCCGCTAACGCAGGCTGCATTATGTGGCCGCTTCATGTCATCTCCGATATCTAGAACACACGGGAAACGCGGTGCAGACGAGAGGGACGACGGAGGAGAGGTAGACTTGCAAACGGCCAATCAGAGGAAAGGCCTAAACAGGAAAATGCCGAGCATGTAGTGGTCGCTGCTCAAGTTCTGTCAAACCGTTTCCCCTCATTCGAGGTGTATGTCCACCCCGAAAACCGTCGAACGACGGAGGCAGCGGAGTATGATCGTGGAGAGGAAGTCGCGCGTCTTCTTCGGGGAGACGAGCACGAAAGCAACACTTTTTCAGACGGAGGAGAACGATGGAATCCACCGTTTCGACGGCAAGAGATCTCTAAAACCAGACGGTCTATTTTGTGGAGGCTGTCAGAATCAACTAGGGAGAAGGGAAAGTGTGAAACTCCGCCTGTACGAAAAAACTCCAAAACGAGCCTTCGTGACTACTGAAGGGAAGAATGTGGCGCAGAAGGGCTTCGTTTGCGGCGGATTTCGGCACGCAGAGAGAAACAGAACTCCAAGAAGAAAAGACAAAGTCGGCGTTTCACACAGGAAGCCTTGATTCACGTCAGCTGCACGATCGACTTAAACAGCCGTCGTCGAACCTAAAAAGTCAGGGAGATCATAATAATGAGAAAGCAGAAAGGCAAACAACTTTTTGTCAAAGAGGGGAACAGTGGAGCACGCAAGCCGATGAGGACGTCGCAGATTAGTTTCTCCATGTTTAAAAACAGGCAGGAAAGAACAGCGACGTCGCTCGTTTCCATCGACGCGATGCGGGAGTGCATCGTCTCACCAAGCGAAACCGTCGATTCAAGCATTTAAATTGAGCAGAATTCGCCACTTCTATGCCACAAAAAAAGGGGCAAGAGCAAAACCACGAACGGCGTTCGTCTCGCTTGCGAGGAAATGACAGTCGATGGAGCAACTCCCGGGAAAAAGAGTGCTAGAATTTCCATAGCGGACACGTAGGACGGGAGAAATTCACGAGTTGTCGGGAGCATTTCGGTGAATGACGAAGAGAAAACCGAAACGCAGGTCACTTTGATCGAGAAGAACGGGTAAAACAAACGAAAACGGCAGCCCACGGCCCGCGCTGCAGATCGGCGTGTAGCCCTACTTCTCTACTCGTAAACTCGCATATCTTGGCCAGCAAGAAAAACGTGCTCGACTACAGCGGACGAAGAATTGTTTTTCAGAAGCAAGGGAAGAGAGGCACGCGATCACAAAGGCGGAAGGTCGCGAAAAGGAGGTCATCACTTTCCCTCCTTCACCGCGTGTACCAGTTGGTACCGACTAACGCGACGAAAGGCACACCGTGTCTTGTGCGTCCGATTCTTCTTCCACGGAAATTCCCCGACCGCCTCGACTAAAGTCGCTCTTGCATGCGCGGCTTGTCAACTGGGGGAGAAAGGAGCTGCCGCTCTCTGCCTCTTCGTCTTCCTTTTTAAAACGTAGCCTTAAAAAGCAGGGTTTTTTGAAAGATCCTTCGCGAGTGTCTGTCTCCTGGAAGAGGAAACTTCTCTGTCGAATGTCAAGGGTGGGCCGGAACTAGGTGAAAAGTACAGGACTCGGAAAACCGATCCTTCGTCTTCGAAACTGCGAAGATGTGCCGCGGTCTTGATTTTTTAGAAGTTTGTTGATCCGAAAGAGGCACAAAATAGGGTAAAACAGCTTCAGTCAGATGTTGACGGGTTCGTTTACAAGGGCTTGAAGAGAAGACGCTGCCACGTAGACATCTGCAAGACGCAATATCGACTGCACAACCGGCAACTCAAATTGCTGCCTGAACGAAACAATCGAGACAAGCCGCAAACGTGTCCAAAAAATTGCGCCTAAGTGGGCAGATAGGTAGGTTTGGAGCCATCAAAGAAGAAGGTTTCAATTCTACACCACAAGAAAGACAGATACACTACATCCTTCGATGCTTGTACAACAAGAGCAACTTCATGCACGTATGCATTTGTGTATACATGTGTAAGTTTTTGTGTATACACAGATAGCCTGAGAGCTCGTCATCTTCGTAGAATGCCGAAACCTCTGCATCTAGCCATAGGGGAGTGTACAGGCATTTGTGCTCCTCCAAGCATTTCGTGCGAGGGTTGCGGGAGCGACCTAGACGTTCCGCGGTTTCGCTGCCCCGTTGTCGTCCACCGAAGTTCCCTACCCACTTCCTCACAGTGCAGACCTCCGAAAAAGCTACAAGCTGTATGGCTGACTGCAGTAGTTCCATGTCAGACAGCTTCTGCGGAGTCGGGGGACTTCCAAACCGGTGGCTTCGTCACGTGGCACGAGGAACACATCGTCTCTTTTGTCCTGTCCTTTGTCCGGAAGCGTGATTGCGTTTGTGTCGTCGTACGAGTTAACTGCGTGCCTGCAAATACAAGCAGTAGCTGCAGTATTTCTTACTCGTTCGTCAACGTGCTACATCAGTGCACAAAAATCGCAATGCGGGTTGTTCTATCTCACTCGGGCACCTCAATGCATGTATGTCCCCCCCCCCCTCCATTCGTTCTCCCCTAGAAAGTTTGTTTTTTCTAGTTCCGGTGATGTGCTGTTGACTCGGCAGTGCGTATGTATATCTGGCAGGGCTCAGGTCAATGCTATGCTGTGGTACTCCAGTGGAAGAACAGTAGTTCTTCGAATACACACACTACGTGCGCTGAGTATAGTGTTCCATTCCACGTGGAAAGTTGAGGATCCTCCAGAGGTGGCAGCTTGGCTTAACCATCCGTTCAGGAGATCCACTAAATGGTCACACGAGCAAAGTGGAGACTTTTGATGTTCACCAAGGCATCCGCTTATTTGGACCAGCAACTAATGAGGACGGACAGCGAACCCAAGATCTGCCTCATGGCGTTCAAAGGGTGGCCTATCCGCTTTATAGTGCTGCAAAGTTGCTATGCATTCAATCGACAAGTGAACAAGATCTTGCTCTCTGATTTAAATCGTTCTCCCTTCTGTACGAGGGTCGAAACAATCGACCAATAGGGCAGCCAGCAGCAGCGATTTACGGTTGCAGTTGTGACCTCGTCTTGCAGTTCTGATAGAACGGTGTTTATATTAATGGGAGCACAAGCTGGTAACCACTTCTGCTCTCTATGTGTAGTGTGCAGACTGGTACGCTCGATATGTAAACACGAGGGGCTCCGGTGAAACGTGACTGTCAGAGGAGTGCCACGATGACAGACACATTCACAACGCTACGGAGTTCGGAGGCATGTGTATTAGATTTCACATTGCTGTGCGTGCCCTGTCGTGTGCGCATTGTGTGAAGATTCAGGCACCATAATTTAGTGTGCAGTTGCTAGTACAGAAACCCACCGCCGGTCGCGGCAGAAGTTATTCTGGTTGTCCGTTTCTCTCTCGAACGGCGTAAAAGAGGGACCGCAAAAGACCTTTTCCAAAGAGTGTCTTAATATCTCTATATATCAGTGCAGTGATCGTCCGTGCGCGCCAATCAACTCAAAAACTCTTCCCCTCCTATGAACGCTTCAATCGGGAGAGCATTTGAATCACCTGCTTGCCGAACATCGGTTTGAACAATCGACACTAGGTATAGCAGAAAGTCTGCCGAGGCTTGCACGATGTCGGACGTTCTCTTCGCTTTCGATGTCCCGCGTGTAGACGAAACCAGATTTCTCTTTTCAATGCCAGGAAGGGCGGCGTAGCAACGATTGTTCGCGTCCCCACCTCGCCCCACCTGCCCCAGCGAGCCCACGATGACATCGGTGACTCAAAGTCTGGGATCAAACGGGTAAGAAGCTTCCGTTTTGTTTATGATTTTTCACGTATACGCAGGTCTAGGAACGGCGCAAGAGATTTCATCACCTCAAACGTGGTACGTACAGGCAGAGTTCCGTCAAGTGGCCACCTGAAATATGTGGTGAGACATCGTGTTTATCAAAGAATTTCACTTGTTTATTTGTTTCGGCTTGTTTGTGGGGTACGGCTGGGCGTCCCTCCATCCTGTTGGTGGTTACGTTGCATTTGGAACCTTTCAGCTTCAGTTGCCAAGTGTAACAGAAAAACAAATCATAGACAGCCCATCCCCGCTGTGTTCAATTGCTCTGGCCTTAACAAAAGGCTCTTATCTCGTCGTTTTCTCTGACAGTTAGCGCGAGCTTTGAAATTACGATGTAGGCGCAAATCCGGCAATGTAGGCTCCATTTGTGACATTGCATGCCCTCCCTCTTACTCGTAAGTCATCTTTTGCAACAGTACGAAGCTGAGGTGATGCCACCAAGTAGAAAGTTCCTTTTCATGAGCTTAGCTGCATCTGTTTTCCCGTTTAGGGACAGTCCTCTAAGCTCTCGTGAGCGGACAAGACGAATTGAAGAACGCGTGTTTTCTCGCAAGCGGCATCGCCTGCGCACCCACGAACCATACCGTTCATGCTTGTTGAGAGCAAACATGGAAGTTTACTCTTTCTCTGAGGAAGAGCGAAACTTTGGCGGTGACTGGGAAGAGGAGACACCAGGAGAGGTTTTATCCGGTAGGCATGCCGCGGCAGCCTCAAAATCACTGTGCCCATCCTTGGCTTCGCATGACTACGCCCAGCAGTTTCTGATTGTTTTGGGCTTGCAACAGAAGCGTCTCGAAGATCTCCAGCAGCAGAGAACCCATTTGATTGAGAGAATTCGTCTCAATACAATATTACGGTCCAAGGAGGCTGCCGCAAAAGCCGAGTCTCTGGCGCGCCTGCTGAAAAGACAGGAGGTCCAAGATAAGTGGAAAAACGAACGAAATGATCAGTTGCGAAACCAAGCCCTGGAGATGTTGCATTGGCCGCTCACGGTAGGCAGCCGCCAGGATGAAAACGAAAAGCGACTGCAGCAGGAAATAATGGTGTTGCGGCAGCACATCCTCCGACATGCGAAAGCGCCAGCAGGTCTAGCGCTGCGACATCGCCAAAGCGAAGGTGAATCTCGTGGAAGCAAAAGGTCCGGGACGAGTCCGCATTGCTCTGGAGAGCTAGAAACGGTGGAAAATGTGGAACGACGGAGTGGCTGCCATTCGCCAGACAACCCGTGCAATCCCGCAAACAGCGTAACCACCTTTGCTTCGAATCGTAATTGTAAGTCGCCTGTGAAGGTGGGATCCGGCTCTCATGGAAAAACCGATGAAGGGCACGGTCACTTGTTGAAGAGGTTCCATACTCGCTCTGTGACTACCGTAGCAGAAAATGTAAATGGTTTCAGTGAGGCCGCAGCGACAAACTTTTTCCCTTCTGCGTTGTCCGCCTCTACCATGGGCGTCACATGTCCAAATGAAAAACAAGTTTCATCGAATAGAGATGAACAGTCTTGCGCTACTGAGGATGTGAAAGGGCGAGAGAGATTCTCCATGCGAGAGCCTGTGCGCCTGAAACTCCTCGCGCTTCAGTATCAGCAAGAGATTTCCTGTTTGCAAAGACCGCAAAGAAGCTTGGCGTCGCCAAGAATGGCGGGAATGGCGGAAGCATCGCTGCAGTCACTGTCATGCCCTTCATTGAGCGTGTCCCCTGGCGACTGCAGTAGCAGCTCCTCATCTTGTCAGCGTTTAATCGTCGACACGGCTACTAAAACGGAGTCGCCTGTTCGCGAACTCCGAGCAGAACAGAAAGAAAATTCTCCTGTGACATCCCAGAAAAGACTGGAGGATTGGAACCATGCGAGTAGAGATAAGGACCCTCCAGCAGTCGGAGAACGAAGCTCCCTTGCTTTGTGTTCGGAAACAAAAAGTAATCGTGAAAGTATGGCAGCTGCCTGCTGGGAGTTCCTGCCTCCTCAATCCTCGACTCAACGTGACGGCTTGAAGTGCGATAACACTAAATGCACGACACTTTCAAAGTGCAGCGGGTCCCGTAAAGAAGATCGGCGTTCGGACTGTGTAGAACCGCAAACAAAGTTGAAGAATCCTCAGCCTTCGCCAAACAAAAATGCAATTACTGGAAGCGACACGAGCTGGCCACTCCCTCGTACTCCTAGGGAAACAAGTACGCATGATCACTTCCGAAAGCTGGCATCTACATCTGATTTGCCAATCGAAAAGCCTGTCCTAGCTGTTTCATCATCTTCGCTAGGCATTTCAGCTGAAAAAAGAAAAGGGACAAAGGATTCCCTGTTCGAAAAGGGGACCAAACAGTGCGCAATGTCCACACACAGAAAATTAGATCCACAAATACGCGGCACGCCACACAACCTGAGCCATCGACAACAGTCACCAGCACGGGCTAGCGAAGAGGTGCGCGCTTCATCTGACTCGCTCCTGGACTTGCATGCCAATCACGAAAATAGTAGAAAAAGTGATCGCATCTCTGTCTCTGAGACTGCGAGACATGATTCCACTAATGCTCTTGACAGTGTGGGTCGCTGTATCGCTAGCGGCCGGAGCAGTCGTGCCGACAATATTCGCTACACCCTCCATGGAGATCAAGACGAAGTGGAGTTGCTCCTGCAAGGTCTGTGAGGCTCGAGGGATGAACATTTCTCACGCGTTTCCATGCATCTGGTTGCGGCATCTATTCCAAGACGTTATTGGCACAAAGTGTCTAAATGTGACCCAAGAGACCCACCCATGCATGTCCATACCAGCGAAACATTGAACACGGTGTGCCTATAACGCTGGCGTCCGGAATGAATTCGCAGAACACCAATATATATATCGCTATATATTTGAGGTGGACGTGTACTCCAAGCAAAATTAAATGGCGGCACAATAATGACATCCAATACTTTTAGCCGCCCCGTGCAACCGGGAAGGTGGAGTTCACCAATCATGAACTAAAGGCTACGGTAAACGAGCTCTGCGTTCGTGTTGGAATACGTGCCCCGTAGTGCTGAGCGCAGATTGAACACCTGCTTAGGGGCGAATCAAGGTTCGAAACGTTGGTCAAAGTTTGTCGCAGGCGCACTCGATCCAACGGCGCGCCCTTCCAAATACTGTTTCCAGTACGTGAAAAACAGTATCAGCTTGTTTAAAAAGAAATACTTCAGAATCTTGAAGCACAGACAGTGCATAAAAAAACAGAGCCCTTTGAAAGGCCTCTGTGCCTCCCGTATGGATGTAACGAAACGCGTCACCATCCCTCCCTTATGGCATACTGTTGTTCGCCTTAACAAGAAAGATATGAGGAGCAAGGCACAGGTAGTTCAGGCGATTGAGAACCACACGCAACATTAGAGAAAGAGCAACAACAAGAAGATCCAAGTACGTCTCGAGTACAAACAGACCTGCGAAAATGCAAATCCCCGTGAGCACAACCACGCATGCAGAAATCACCACCGAGGGCAACACAGAAGGAAAAGCTTGGGCAGTGCCGCCTCCCAGTGGATTTGCATCTCTCTCCGCAATGGCGCACATCTGTCGGCGATTGAAAATTACTGCCCCGGCCACCGCGACGGGCAAAAAGAGACAGAAGACCAGCAAGACGATGTAGAACGAATAGCGGAACGGCGAAGCGCGAACGTCTCCGAAAACGTGCAGGCGCATGCGCAAACCCTCTGGGAAAATAGGATACTCGTCCTTTCCTGAAAAAAGCGTATGCCACAAAATGGTCGCGTGCACAAACATCCATGGCCTGGCCACTGACAAAGAACATTCCTAGACACATACAGGACTATACACACTCTCAACCAGACCAGTCATGCCTACAGACACACTGATGATCGCATTCACGCGTAACAGCGACGAAAAAAGGAAATGTTGAAGCACCTGCGTGCCCGGAGAACGAGAAAAAGGGTCGCAAAACAGGCATAGCGAAATGTGCTCGCAACGGTCTTGCCGTTCGAATTCCGAGGAGACCACCACTAGGTCCCACCGGCAGTACGGAGCGGCGGAAACCCCTGTTCCCGAGATCCACGTCATGCATTCCAACTGGCACAAACTCGTAGCATTAGAAAACGAGACAAGAGCAATCACGTACGCGGTGGAGGAAAGAACTTGAACCGGGGGTGAGTCAGACATCTAAGGAAGTCGCCAGGCGTTGCTGCGGCGCATGCAGCATCGCGTACGCGGAACACTGCGAATGTGAAACGGCAAATCCTGTCTTATCATCACCAACCCCCGAGACAAGATGTCCTGGACACAGAACCATCGCAGCATCACGCCGAAAGCACTACACTACACAAAACCATCACAAATGCAGTCATGTAGTAGGCCCGCCGAGAAGTGCACCTACGACCATCCTTTGGTCAGACATCTAAGGAAGTCGCCAGGCGTTGCTGCGGCGCATGCAGCATCGCGTACGCGGAACACTGCGAATGTGAAACGGCTCTCCTTATGTTGTCATCATACAAGGTGTCGTAAATACATGGCAAAAGTGCAGTTAACCAACGTCTCTCGGCATATTCGTTCAAAAATCACACCAGGAATGTAGACATGAGGAATAAAACACCGCGAGGCGGGACAGGCCAACGGCCCAAAGTGACGAAAATTCGCAGGTCGCTCAGTCGAAAGATGGTGAGTTTAAATCTCTCTCCACGGGTGTGTCGGAGGACATGGATTGGAAATCCATCACAGCTGTTCCTGCGAGCTTCAGGCCACATGAGTCGTGTATCGGAAAGGGACAATACACGCAGTTGCAAGGGAGACCCAAAATAAATACAGTACCTTAACTACTCTTCAAATCACGCGTGAAGGCATACAAATTTCTCGCTGCGATAGAAGATGACCAAAACGTCAGTCACATTCCCGTAGTACCCAGGTTAGAAAGCAGCGTCCACAAAAACTCCATGTCCTCCAAATGAAGAAACCACCCAATCGCCTCTACAAGGAGGAATTTCTGAAAAAGGTACACCGAGAGTCCTTGGCCGCACCGCCCGGTCGCGGACCGAATGGCGCTTTGAGTGAAGAGAACGTCTTACCTTGTAAAACGGCGAAGATACTCAACAACTCGAGAGTTAGCAGAGTCGCCAAAAGGAGCAAGAGACGAGACCTCTGGCTCCTAACCTTCTTTTCTGAAAAAACAGGAGCCGAGTCAGGAGGAAGTCTACAGAGAAACGAGCGCACAGACCACGCAACTAGCGCCAGAAGCAGCGTGTCAACACAACATAACTTCAGACAGGAGGGAAAGAACACGCTCTACATGAAGGCATATTTAGTACACTCTGCCGGGATGGCTGCACTTCACACCACAGGGTCATACAGGAAAGAAAACGAAGAACAAGGGATTGTAGTTGCTGCACTACGAAAGATGGGCGGGAAAAGCAGCACCCGTCTTTACAAAGGAATCGGCACCATCGATGTAAGCAGCTAGTTTAACGTGTGGCCGATAAAGCGTATGCAGAAGCGCGCGCTCGACTGAGCACCACACGCAGATAGGCTGCTGTAGAGGACTTCAGAATCGCAAGCACTTCGCTGGATTACGCAAACACTATTCAGACCCGCATCAATAATTTGGTAAGCGTCGCCTCTCACATCCAGCCGACATATGTCGCCAATAGACTAGCCCGCAGCCGGTTCTACATTCTGTGGACACACAAGTACGGAAATTCATGTGAACGAACACGGGTATTTACTGTCCGGTCGACTCCACATACCCGGAGATTCGGAGGCAAACACGGAAACCGGTCCTTGCCGAAGGCGATTCACACGGTCTTCCTCACTGGGGGTGTTGCTTTCGCTGGTCCCTGCCGGAGAGGGCAGCAACGAGGACGGCGGCAAACCGAGAGCGATGCCACCATCGGGAAGGAGGAGCTGTGTGGGCACTGAGAAGGAAAAACCCTCTGAAGACCGAGAAGTCGCGAGCAAGAGAGTGGACAGCGACGACTGGTGATACAACAGTGGCATTCCCGAGAGGAGAGCCGACTGGGAGAGAGACGACGCCGGCAGTGAAACGCGAACATGCCCCTCAGTGGGAGCTGGGGCAGCACCCGTCGCCATTTTCACGCGGAAACACACTGCAAGTACGGCGTAGAAATCACGCTCACGAGGCGGCCCCGTTTTGTGTGAAACGGGAAACGCTGACGGGGACGTTGACCAGCACTCTGCGAATTTGTCTGAATCGTTGTACTCATTGACAAACTTTTCTGATACAGGCGGAATGAGGCTTTGTATGTGGATACTAAAGAAGAAGCGGATGCCCTATTCAGACGGAGAGACGTGCGGATTCTACCGTAGGAACATGGAATGCTTCATGAAGCATCACTGCATTTTACGCTTTTCCTTCTGGATCGGAAACCGTCTTCGCAGGTCCCATTCAAACACACGATATCGAGGCACGTGACACCGGCAACAGGTCCATGTATCTGTCCCGTAATGCGCGAAGCGAATGCGTCGCCTCGACAGAACATCGCATTTTTAAACCATCGTTTGCCACGGAAAACAAGGACGGTTACTCCTCGTGCCCGCTGCTGTTCAGGGCGAGCAATCGTCTACCAAAACAAGGGAAGCCATGTTTCTCTCGGGTGAACTCCCTTTGGACTCTACCTTCCCACAGCACGAGCGTTTCCCTTTACCCCGTCAAAACGGGGAAAAATGACGCACAAATATTTAGAACAGTACAGACACAAAAGGACACCTCTTGTGCGGCGCCGGCGCGATTCACACTGCCGGTCCCCAACGCCTGACTGTGGAGATCAAAAACTGAGAGAAAAACAGAATTATTCCTCTGACAAGGAGAAGCATGTGTCTCCCACTCGCTGTGGGGGTGCGCAAAGCAAAAGCTGCTCACTTCGACGCGAGGGGGGCTTTCCACAGGTCGAGTATCGTGCGCATGCGCCGCCTGCTGACGATGAGGGAACTTCTTGTGACGGACAACGTCTAGGCGGCGCATGCAGAGCGACGGGCGATTGAGGGGAGATCTTTCTTCTCTAAAAAGACGAAGAATAGCTGGAGATACCGCTGTTGCTGCAAAGGATCGCAGTTTCGCCGCCCCGAGGTCATCTCTGAGTCCCTGCTGAAGCACAGGTTTTGAACAGCGAAATGAGTGCTGTTCGTATAAACGCCGATCAGAGAGAAAAGAGCGAGAAAACATGCCTTTCTCGGCCCCACACGAACCCGCGGCGGTGCTGGTGGCCTGCATGCGACAGAAGACCGAGTGACAAGTCTCATCGCCCAGGCGCGGATCCCGCGGAGAACGGCCGGGAGTCTCTTTCCAGAAACAGCAATGCTTTTCTCATAAACAATTTTGAATCAAGATGGCGCACGGCGCGAGCAGATATAAGAAGGCTAGGGCGAAGATGAGGTGGAAGGTAAGCTCTTTCTTCGTCTTTCTGTCAATGACATTTCTTGTGCTTCCTCTGGCGCAGGTGTCGCGGATGCCATACTAGTGCTCCATGCTGAAAACCCGTCGGTTCCGTCCGTGCAGTTCTGCCAAATGTGGAAATGAAGTTCATACCCTCATGTTTTATTGATACTAGTCTGCAGTACGGGCCAAGCTGTCGGCTATTTCATGCGAAGAAAAGCCCCATCTCTTCTCCCTTTCTTGTTTATTGGCATTCGTCTCCCCACGTACTTCACCTTGCACATGCGGCGCCCCTCCACCGGTGCTCTTTCTGTCAGTTGCCAAGCATTTCGTGTTTGCTTCGCATTGTTTGTTGATTGTACAGTTACGGTCCCTCGCTTCTCTGGGAAATTTTCTTGCCTCCGTTCTGTGAAGAGTCGTCGTGGCCATGGCCCGCGTCAAATCGCCGGCAAGTGGGGGGCGACGGTCTCGGCCGCCTTCGCCCTGCTGTCATCTCTGGAATCCGAGTGTCGGTTTTTTTGTGTCACGCCTGTATCAAATTGTCCTCATTTTGAATACTGTTGAGCGCTCGGTCTTTCCCGTCAAATTCCGAAAAGTGCATGAACCGGATCTCTGTGGGGCGTTGATGGGTCCTTGTAATTTTTTTTCATTGCTTACAAACATCGGAGACGCGAGGGTGTCAACCGTTCCTGAGGCTTCGCTGTTGCGAATCTCTCTAATGTCTTGCTGTTTGTCTTTGTGCTCTTATGCTTGCAGTGGAAGAAGAAGAGGACGAGGAGATTGCAGAGAAAGAGAAGAAAGATGAGACAAAGGTCCCGATAAATGATGTCCACGCTGGGTGCACGGATCGCTCTTGTGCTCACTTGTGGTATCAGTGTTGCACCAGTTGTTTGTCAGAAGCGTGTCGCTTTCTTGGCATTCAGATCTGTTTTGGAGGGTGTGTGCACACGTGTGTAGCATGTCCAGTTTTCTGTTCACACAATTTTGATGTGAAGTGCCCTGCACATGTTTAAAACTCGATAGCCTTCCATCAAAAGTCGTCAAAGCTGAGGACTGAAACATTTCGGTTGTCTTCGACCCAAAACCCTATGAACAAACGGGGATTGCCACAACGGCCCCTGCACGCGTCTGAATCACCTAGAGAAACGAAACACGCCGTAGAGAACCGCCACAACGGCTGATCCCATGCACAGAGGAGAACGATCCTCAAAGCCTGCCAGGCTGGTAAATACCCGGCCTACTGAACCGTTGATTCTCTGGACAGCTGCTTGTTGCGAGAGCCAGCCCATCGAATCAGAAACGAAGGTGGTCGGATATTTGTGCTTAGCGCTTCTGTGGTACTTCACGGGGAGCCTCTTTTACATATACGGAGCTCTTCGTGTCTAGTGAGGTGTACCGGTAAGATTTTTTCGTTCAGAGTTAGAGAGCTTTCATTTTCTGAAGGGAAGTGTGTCGTGTTATCGAAAGTACTTTTCAGCACAATGGAGCTCATGTGAAAGCATCCGATCTGGCGTCTTCGTGTGCACAGGATATCCCACATATGTGTCGACTCTGAGCCTGCAAGTAGCAAATTTTCATCACTGGAGTGCGGAGTGAAACTAGCAAGGAAAAACTAGGATCTGGGCAGCGGTATCCAGTCGCCTCTCGCAAAAGAGAAACAGGGATCATTAGTAATCGGTGATATACAGGCTGGAACGGCTGACATCGATAAGAGAAGTTGACGTCTGCGTATAGAAAATGTTTAAGTACTGTCGCATGGACGCATCTATTGATCACGAAAGCGGATGTCATCAAGACTGCCCTCTCAAATGCAGATCGACAATTCTTAATGTTTCGGGTAGTCATAGGTATTTCTACAATACAAACAACGGTATACCAAGTACACAGACACACGTCTATTGGGCGGATAAGACAGGACGAGACGCGCAATTCATGAACAAGGATGTAGGCAAGTTCAGCGTTGTTCCGCTTCTAACTTCTTCGTCTGTACACATATTGCGTTCGTACTAACCACGTCTAGATAGGAGATATGAGATTGTACAAGAAGGCGTTGCACTGTGCCTCTACAGAGATATTGGTGCCTGCCGGCTACGTGGAGACTCATGCAACTGGAAAAACTCAGTTGACAGAGGTGCAGTTTCTCGTGTATTTGGCGACACATCCGCCATGCAGATTTCTCATCGAATCCAGCCCACGAGAAGTTCCCTATGAACCCGACAACGTTCCTCCTTAGCGGCGGAAGAAGGTCCAGTGTGGCGACAAGAGTTTAGTTTCTTCACAGTTATCATTTTTATCAACGAATCCGTTGCTGAAGCGTTGCATGTGTAATTAATGCACATGCACAAGTGGAAGTGGGGAGAAGGGAGCCAGAGGTCGAGTCCACAACGTACGCGAAGGAATTACGATTTGACAAGACGAATCTGTCGTCGCATATTGCCCATGAATTCCAACATCATGCATCCAAGATTGTAGACATGCTTGAGCTGAAGCACATGACTGTTTTCCACGGATGGTGCTCAGGCAGAAGACTGATATCGTGTGACTCATTACGAAGCTGCTTCTTGGGACTTTGAACCATGATCATGTCCATTCGATTTTTACAAGTCTTTTTCGCATGTGAACGACAACTGATACCAGCACGACATCTTTTTCCACGGAAGGTTATGACTCTTCTGCCTACTGCATGATGGTGTTAGTCACCGTCCCAGAGCCATTATTTCTGATGGTGAATCTGCGCACCCCCCTGAGGCACCCCGATAATGCACAGCACAGGAAACTCGCTGCAGATGCGCCTGCCCCGTCTAGTGGTCGGAAACGCCGCACATGAAAATGCTCATCTCAACATGTGGAGCCCATAACCAGTTTAAATCATGTCCACAAAAAATTGCCACCCCTGAAGCCAGTCGCAGTTTCCCTGTCGGTAGAGCGCGCACCACTTGAAGCGCACTTCTGACGATGTGTTAGCATAACGAGGGTCCATTCTCAAAGCGCGTGGAGCTGTTTTCGCCTTCGTCGTCCAAATTCAGAGCCGCCACCAAACTCCCCGTATCACTAGATTGCTTCACACTGATTGTTTATTCAGATGCTTACATCACACTCAACGTCGTTATGCTTGTTAGCTTATTGTCACGGCTGGCCTACGGTACCAGATCTGGTTGCTAAGTCAGCTGGTGAACACACATTCCCGAAACAGTCTAAGTAGCAAGTCGCCGGCACCAGAACTTAGCCATGCCAGTAGGTTTTCTGACCTAATCTGCGTATGCAGCGAACATAAGCATGTCACAACCCACCGTCACAATTTTCCTCCACACGCGCTGCGTGCAAACCCTACTGAACCTCACATTTCTGGACACCTCTTCGTACCCCCAGCGACAATCTTCGCCTGCACTGGATTGTCCCTTTCTTTATCAAGGCAATGACTAATTTCGCGACACATGTTTGCAACTTAGAGCGACGCAGGATACCCGGCTGTGTACCACTTCCAAATTCCCCTCCACGAAGTGTTTCTTTGTCGACGTGCTCCATAACTCGACAGAGAGGAAAGAATATTTCTCTCCCTCTTACTTGTGAGACGCAAGCCCTTTTTTCGAGGAGATGAACTCGCTGGATTCTGACAGCGCAGGACCTTTGGTAATAACACGCTGGCGTCTTCAGGGTGGTGCATGCTTTTGTCCGCGAGAGCGCCATGGACTCCCGTTGTCTTTCCGTCCGCTCTCGGCTACCGGCTGGCCAGCGGAAAAAAGTGTTCTTTTGTTTTCTTCAAGAGGCTCGACTAGCCGCTTCGTCTTTACTCGTGCTTGCCGAGAAATCGTTACGTTCGGCGGTCTGGTTGCCGTCCGTCTCGCATAACTCTTGTTTCCGTCTCCCTGTTTTTCCTAGCCACCCCCAGCTCTTATATCTCCCGACAACGCTATTTCAGATGCAAGATCCAGTTGCTACGTGTATTTGACACTAACGTACCCCCCTTCCAACTCAGTTATCTTTTCCCCTTCTGTCGCAGGGGAAGCGCAGTGAATCCCGTGTCTCTTGAGAGCGACAGTGCCCGAAGGTCGAGTTAATTTCGATTTCGTGTTGCGCTTGGCTGCTGGCTGTGCGATGATTTAACGGCGGTGGCAGCTGCGGGATTTCTTTTCCGTGGAAGTGTCAGCACATTGAACGGCTGACCCGCTGCTTTGGTGTTTCGACTCGTGGAAATCAGGCAATTCTTCAGCTATCATGAGCGACGCTGGAGCAGAGGCAGTGCCGCCAGGAGGGCCGCAACCCTCCATGTGTCAGGATGCTGTCGAGCGCATGCTCGATGGATTGGCTGTAAGTTGGAATACGCTGGAACCTCCCCAGACATTCTCCAGACTTCTGTTCTGCTGGAACGCATATTCGCGGGGACGGCAGTTGGCCTCGTACGGTAAAAAAGGGAAGGGACTGTTTTTTCGCATCGTGCTGATACCCATACCCGGCCACAAGGAGTTTTCTATGCTACATGGGGACGCCGATGAGGATAATAAAGTCGTAAAGTTCAGCGTCGAGGTTTTATGTAGGGATTCGCGAGATCGGTACAAAAGCACAGCCAAGTAATTTCCAAACTTTGCATACCCCTACGACGCGCTGTTTATTTGACTTTCATACGTGCGTCTAGTCGACAACTTTGTGGACACAGAGTTGTGCGCTTGCCGTAGGTCCAACTGAAGCTTCTGAATCTTCTGGGGACTGAGGAGCGAAGCGTGCGTTCAGCTGTCCTATCGCGACACAACTGCCCCTGACGCTCTGCGTTTTTGCCCGAAGAACATTATCTACACGAGTGCCATGTAGTGTCGGTTACCGTCAAAATATGCCACAGCATGGGAGCACTGCACGTGTCACGTCTGCGAATTCCGAGTCATTTCCGAGTTGTTTTCGTTGTCACACGTAGCAGCCGCGACTCCTGCAAGACGATCACTTCGCTCTTTTTATTTGACTCAAACCAAACCTAGAGAACAATGCGATGTGCAGTGAAGCCTGTCTCTTGCGTTTCCGTTCAAAAATCTCAACTGGCTCTTGTCTCGGCGCCTGTTTCTTCCAGGTGGTGGGGCGGGTTTTCCGCGGAGCGTACACGACCGGCGCGAGTTGCGTGCGCCAAGTCTCCTACTCCGTCAAGGAGACGGTTCTGCAAAACTGGGACCGCTGCACAGGCAAGTGGGACACAGAGGCAAGCAGACCACCCAAAGTTCGGGAGGGCGTCGTTTATTTCAGCGGCGGAGAAGAGTCGGATGGCGGCGCCACAACGAGCCGCTCGACTGAAAGCAGCGCGTGACTGCAGTTCGGTGACAAGCAGTTCCACCGTGAAAGAGGGACGAGTCAAACAAGCCACCAAAGGCAGCAGCAGGTTTCATCGAGCCTCCAGAAGACCCGCTGTAGGCTGTGTATACTTGGCTTCAAGGCGAAGCCAATATTTCCGAGTATACATCGAGCTGTGTACAAGAGTGTGTGCGTACACAGGTGGGTGGATAGGAACACACTGGAGTATGCAGCTATGTTTAACCAACGACGCCGGGACACCCGAGGCTCGAAAACGAGCAGTGAGAGCATCCAGCGGTCGATTTTCTGTTCGTGTCAAGAGCTACACCAGGAAGCGATGGTTTGTGAATGCCAAAGATTGTCAGTCATTGTTGATATCGCCCTTGTGAATCCGCTTCTGGGTGTGGGGCGTTTTTTCCGTCCGTACAGTGACGGAGCGGCGGTGAGTTTCAAAGGCAACACTATACGCTGTTCATGCGGTGTCTGTCCTGTAGAGCAGCAGTTTGGCCTCCAGGGGAAACGTGAACTTAAAGAAGTTGCTTGCAGATGAACGGGAAAGCAACACATCTCGCGTCGATACGGCTGCTCACATCTGCTGTGTAGAGAGGGAAGTGTCAAATTACGTTGGCATTCTGCCTGCTGTTCGGCCAGAGAGCAGCGAACATATATGTGCGCTTTCTGTGCAGAGTCTCTGCACCATTTGCATGCGCATAGGTGAAGTGAGACAATCGATTCATGTGCTCACAATCCATGCGACACTTTTGTTTAGAGGGAAATATGCCAAAATGAGCTTCCAGGGTTTTTTTGCCACCTTGGCGGATTGAAACGAACCCATGAGAAACCCTTTTTTGCCTATAGGGTATTTTTTAATCCCGGGGCAAATGCGTGTTACCGACAGGTCTTGCGGTTCTACATACACAAGGTCTTTTAGACACGCCTCATTCCCTGTTCATGTCACAAGTGCGGTAATCTGTAGGTACCTCACAACTAGGTCGTCAGGAGAGAATGAAATAATGACGGAGCCTATATGAAGGCGTCTCTTCTCCATTTCATCTTAGAAACTCATGCCTTATCGAGGCCAGATGGGACACCTGTGACGCCGACTAGCCTTCGCGAGTTTATACGGGTTCCGTACCTCCAGAGGACCATTAATTTCGATGCCCCTGAATAAACCGACAGTCTGTCAGGGGCGTTTTCTGCTGGGCACGACTGGATCCGCAAGGGTCACCTGCGGGCAATGGATATTTCAACGCGGTACTCACCAAGCCACTTTTCACCGCTCACGCCGTCAGACTAAGAAGCTGACGCCTCACAAACGAGATGCTAGAAGACATTCTGCGGGAGGATAACATTGTTGGTAAACCTGTTGCTGGGGGACGATTCGCAGCATCCTACTCAACACGAGTCTGAAGTCCGAAGGTAGTGGAGGACTCTTCGCTAGGCACACACCGCGGCGTCCTGACCTTTTTCTATGTAGTGACAAACGCGTAGACCTGAATCGATGTCGGTCTGTGCAGTAGACGAGATTTGTACTATCAGCATGAGTAGCTCTGCCACGGCAACGTAGTAGAAGACCACTGGATCAAGCCCGGCTTAGGACGCTTACATGCTTTTTTTCTCAGTATCAATACTATTCGGTGCATCGGCATATTTGCAGATCATAGATGTACATTTCTGAGAAGCCCATTTGACTGTCGATGCTAAGGACAGGCTTGGTCCCACCTGTCGACGAATTCCTCCAGGTGGTGTGACTTCTGTTTCAGCGTACCCCAAAAAACTGCATTCTTACCCGGCGAGGTCTGTTCTTCCACGGCTTGGTGCGTGGCCGGTGGAGACTTTCGTCCGCTGCACGCATCATGTCAAGACACCAAAAACACGAACTGGAGCAAGGTTGGTCCTGTTCAGGGGCAAATCAACGATATCACACACCCGCAAGCCAACATCATCTCTCTGTATTTGTATATAGATATGGATACATGTTGCTGCATGCCTAGCTGTGACGAGCCAGTTGAATATATTCACGTAGGTTCGTGTGCGAGAGAGAAAAGCTGCTCTGCACGTTGAGCTGAGTGAGAATCGTGAAAGGCAGTTTCTGGTGTGTATTCTGGGATCTCAGACAAACAACCGCGCAACCGTATACATCTGTGTTGGCTTATCGCGCTACCCATGTCGGATGGACAAGTGGCAGAACACGTTTATCCTAAGAGTGCACCTGCGAATTTTTTGTTTTCCATAAAGTCTATTTGGACTAGGAGACTACACACACACACACGCCGTCGATGGGGCATACGTCCTAGTTCGTGAAGCTGCCGCAGAAGTTCGTCGACAGCGCCAAGAAGGCGTCTATCCCTGACACAAGAAAACAGTGAAATAGTCACAGAATGTTGAAGACAAGTACACCACCTACTACATCAGTTAAACAAATTCGTTTCACGCTCCCGGCAATAATCTGGAGTCCTGGCTCCACAAGAGTAGCCAAGACATCGTTGTTCTCATTTAGGTTTCCATTTTGATTTCCTCCATCTGACGAACCGTGTGCCACCAAGTGTGGTTCGCGTGGAAAAATAATTTATCACCATGAGGAAGAAAAACTCTTTTGCTCTTCTATCTGTCTCTGGCAGAACCCTAGGGGAGCCTAACACCCTTACGAGATTTTCCACTGTTCATCTCCGTAACTTGTTTTCCGTCGCAGGTACACTTTCTTCTCGACTCGTCTCTCCTGCTCCGGGTGCGGATACAGCTAGTTTCTTGTGTTCTCGTTTCCCGCGGCCCGCCCTCTGTCGGTTCTTACCAGAATTCAAGAGCCTCGAAGACATGCTTCACCACCTTCAACTCTTCATATTCCAGTTCGTCAACCGCTTCCTAAAGTTGTAACACGCGCGTGACGTCGGAGAAAGCAAATATCAGTAGGTATGTATGAACACCTATTTCGACCAGATCATTTATCGCCACATCGGTCTGTATGTCACTCGACATCTACATCTATCTACACATGAGTATACGAGCACACAACTGCGTTTCTCGGTCTCTGCATATCTGCGTATACGTACCCACCACTACAAGGCTCCCTGCATCGCCATCTACGGCTAGACGTGTAAAAGAAAGCCGCTTGCAAGAAGATGCTTCACGGGAAATATGATAGACGTTTACACTCCCTTTTTTACCGGCAAATAAACTCTATCTACGTGAAGAGACTAACCGAAAGTTGACGAGAAAATGCGGCGAAGAGAGGCACGTCTCGCACTCGGAGACGAGCGTAGGACCAAGCTAGACGGACAAGATACCTTGGCGGAAAAGCTTCAGACTCTTCTGACGTGAGCGCGCTACGAACTGGAAACAGAAATGCAAAAACGTGTACCAACATGCAAAGTGCTTGGTCTCAAACTTTAACGGTGAAAAGCAGCTGAGTGGTAAGAGAACAACACGACTGTCTAGTGATATATATGTACATATATGGAGAGGTAGCACCACGTGAGGCTGTAGACACATATGCGAAGATGTATATATATATATATATATAGACATATGCATCTATTGATCGACAGAGAGGACATTTCCCAGATACGATTGTGGGTGCGTATGCATACAATCACGCAACCGGGGAAAATGCACTTTTCCGAAGATAATCCAACGCCTTCAAGGAAAGCATCTTTTTACATGCGCGTCGAATGATATGTGATGACCGGGCGAGCACCCTTCAGTCGGATTCGTCGAGGTTCGAACAAGCCGTCCCCCTACTGTGACGCGCTACGCATGCAGGGGCGCTAGGTGGCAGAGGACCACCTCAAAATTCTTCGATCAGACACGTTTGCTCCCCAGCGTACCACGAAAGACGGGAAAGGAAAAACATAGCAAGGAACAGTGTTTCGCCGGTCCCAAGCCCAAACTGTAACGGATTTTTCTTGCACCTGTTGCCGTAGGACCAGGTTATCCCTAAGACACCATTCCTTCTAGTGACGAGAGCACCATCTCAGCAAGTTGGGAAGCTTGAAACAGGAAACTTGCGCACTTTTCGGGGCGAGAGCTTGGAAGACCTGCTGCGACAGCCGGCAGCGGAAGTCAAGTTTCGCAAGGCCAAAAGTGACTCGGTACACCATTAGATTGGACAGGCTGTCGAGAAGCAAAGGGCCCTCGACTCCGTCGTCGCTTTTGGCTTCGCTCTGTACCCCCTGTCTTCCTTTACCCAAGATGCCGTTTCGCGTGTCCGCCTGGACCCACAGCAGCTGTTCTCCCTTCTTCTTCTCGGCTGGCGCCTCCAACGGCACTTGCCGCAGCAGGTCCGCGGACAGCAGCCCCCCGTCGCGGCCTGTAGAACTCGAGGGCTCTGTCTCCCCTCGCTTTGTCTGTTTGCCTGATTGTATCAGGCTTTGTGTCCCTCGGTGCAGCAAGGCAAGCCCGGCCTGTGGGGAGTCGGCATAAAGCGCCAAATCAGGAGTGCGATCAGAAGGGCCAGAAGACGCGTTTCGAGCGTCGGAGACTCCACCAGCGTCAGTTGTGGACCAGCTCGCCGTGGGCCGTTTCGCCTTTCTTCTCAACTCTAAGTCGCCGCCATTTTCATCTCCCACCCTCGCTGCCGCTTCGCCACGAGGTTCCAGCAGACGCTCGACAAGCCGCCGGACAAGATGGCCATTCTTTTCTCGCCAGTCCGGAGGCTGCAGGGTGGCAAACGCCCAAAGGCACTCCGCGACGTCGAAGGCCGACAGACACGGAAGATGTGGCTCCAAGTACGGGGTCTAAGAAAGGCCACACAAACGTTTAATAAAGTCCAAATATAAAAGTGGGGGTACACAGGACAATCCTTCGTGTATGCACCAGCATCCGCACCCGTCTGTCTACCTCGGTGTCTCTACGTCTCTCTACCCAACCAACCTATAACTATATTTATATACATAAATATGATACAATCCATTTGCTTAATACGTCTCTCTGTTAGATCTCGTATTTACCTTTCTAGATACATATCAATTAAAAACGGATGATGACGATACAAAACCATCACCGAGAGCCGAAGATGGAAAGGCTGCACGTTCGCAGCTCGCACGGGGGAGATTCGGCAAATCTGGTTGTGATTGCGTGCACGCATGGGTACACATGGGTACCTCGCCACCCGGATAAACTGCGATCTCTGCATGCGCATGCGGGGCGGCGACCCAGATGTCTATTTGCCTCGGGTCTCACCATGCGTTGGAAGGCGAGTGGGGCCTTGAGGTCGGCGAGTTTTAGCAGGACCGCCCGAACGAATTTGCCTCGTTCTGCTCCCGTTTTCCCCCTTCGACGTTCATCTTTAAATGCGAGAGAGGATGTCTTGCTTCGCGCCTCCGAGGTTGCTTCGCGACTAGGTCTCTTCGTTTCGCACCCTTGCAGAGAGGCGTAGAGACACCGCTCGAGATGCTGCCTCTCTCTGGCCTCGCGGTCCTCCGTTTGCTCGCGCTCCGCCGTGGCGTTCAGCCGCGAAAGGGCGTTCTCCAGCGCGTCACAGAAAAAGATGAAGTCCGGGCCACTTCGTTTCACATGTTGGACGCGGAGGAGAGCATTCAGAAAGGCTAGACAGTCCTCAGGCAGAAGCATCACCGTAGAGGGACAAACCGCCGGCGAACACGAGCGTCCTGGAGACGCATTCGGCGCAGGAGGAGACGCGGATGCACGGAGAAGCTGCAGAACTTGGTCAGAAGTGTCGCATGCTGCAAGGGTGTCCGCAAACAGAGACCGGGAGCGAGAGACAGCTCGTGGCAGGCGCCGCGAGGAGCTCTCGTCAGACGCAGAAGAGAAAGAAGCTGAGAGCGGACAGAGACGAGGGCGGCGAGACAGAAGCAAACAACACGGTGAAGGAGGGAGAGGAGGAGGAAGAATAGAACAGGAGAGCCACCGAGAAGGTAGGACTAGCAGAGGAAGAGTGGCAGAAGCCGCCGGTGAAGACCAAGGCGGCTTCACGAGTTCGGAGACAGCGAGGAGACGACGCAGACAGGACGCGCGAGGAGCGACATCCAGTTGAGACAAAACATGAGCAGAGATTGAAGGATTTCCCCACTCCTCTCTCCGACAGACCAGAGAGGCCCCCACATGCGAGACCGAGAACGTGCTTTTTGAACAAGACAAGAGCGCAAAACCCTCCGGGTTTCGCCACGCGCGACAGCCAGCCATTCTGAGCATACCGGGATCTGCCTAGCCCCCCGTGGAGAGCTTTTTGGAAGCCCCTAGTTGGGGAGAGAGTGGGAAGGCGTTTCTTTTCGGCGACTTTTACTGAACATTTTTTAATGAGGACTTTTAAAGACAATGAACCGAGCAGTGCCGGGTCACGAACAGAGTGCTGCGCAAAAGACATTACCTGATCTCCCGAAGTAGAGAATTCCAACTAGCACATGCGCCACGCGTGGACTCACATTTGAGGAGAAAGAACGCAAAACACAGCCATCAAAAACGGTCTCGGTGCTCGACGTCTAACTCGGGAACTTAATTGACACGCAAGCCCAAAGGCTTCCGCTCTTGAGAAGGGCAGCGGCTATTCCCCCCTCGTGGTCTCCCTTGTACGGTGTTGGAAAATCTGCGGAGAACTACAGGGGAGATTCGATGAGTAGTTGGCTCGGCTTCTGTGAAAAAACACTGGGGACAAACAGCAAGCCGCCTGCGTCTCGAGTCATCGACGAGGAGCATGCAGCATCCAAAAGAACCGTGAGCACGAGACATTTGCTTAAGGAGAGCTTAAAAAGAAAGAAGAGCAGAATGTGGCGCGAAAGATAAAAGGTTTTGGCGGTAAAAGTATTGTTAAATTCAAGGACGAGAAGCGAGAAAGAGGTGGAACATGTAAGTGACCGCGACTGCTTCGTCAAAAGGAAAGACTGTGCTGTGCAGCATGCACTGTTTCTGCATGTAGTGGAAGAAAACGACATGCGCTTAGGTTAACGTAAAAACATTGACAGGACGATTGAGAAGATGATTTATAAAATCGGGACTATGATGTGAGAGAAGGAAGTTTGTTTCTCATTCCTTTTGCCAAGACAGCGTACTCAATCCGCTCTTGATCCAGTGAAGGACGACGTTTTATCTCGTGTGGAGGGAGAAGGGAAATTGTTTCTCAACGGACAAACAGTTTTTTCACTAATTACATTTCCGCACTTCTTCTTTCTTTTCCTTTCTACCGTGTCGTCTGTCTGTCATGTGAGTACGCCTCCTTCACTTACACGGAAGCAGATCGGCGGACGGCAGGAAACTCAAACCAACCAAATTCACGATTTCTGCACCAACGCAGACGAGCAACACACTTGAATATAAAAACTCGGACAATTTCTTCTCCCACGTTTCTTCCTCCGGGGCATACAACGATCTTCGGGGTAAAGTAATATTTAAGAGTAAAAAGGGGAGGCCTCAATGACTACATGTACCTAAAGGCTATCGACCTCCCAAACACTGAATACAGTTTCCTGTTGGTCAGCAGATCTGTTTTTGCCATTCTATGTCAGCAGTACGCCCTCTGTGCACTACAGTGGTTGCCGTTTGCTCCTTCGAATAAAATGGAAGAGGTCTCCGAGGCAGCGCTACGCAAGAAAAAGGGAAAGGCAGAGGCACCCGGAGTGGAGCTGCAGAAAAAGGCGAGCAGCTCTAGAGAAAAGGTGGAGCGGAAACAAGCAAGAATGAAAGAAACGGAAATACAGGTTGAGGGATAAATACCGCCAGACCATAAAAGGAAACGAATCAAGAAGTAAGTTGTCACCGTACGACAGGCGGATATGTGCTGCGCTGCCTAGTGACTGCAGCGGGATCCAGAGAAGCAACCTTTTTTGTACATGTACTTAGAAGGAATCAAATGAGGGACGGCGAGGAAGGAGGACAACCACGTTCTTTGTTATTGCTGTACACCTCCGCACACCACTGGACTGCTAAAGACAACGTACGGAGTTGAATTTCAGACCCCTACGACATCAAGATTACTGCGCATCGGCTGTTATATGCATAATAGGCGGAGTACTATCGCTCGCATCAACGGAGTCAGAAAACAATTGCTCAGATGTATGATCAGTACCGTCGTTCTGAGAGTACACTTTTCTGGGCCGGGATCATTCATACGCTTTTTCAGGGGTGTATATACTACGAAGTCGAGTATTGGCTTAGATCTTGACGGTCTTCGTTTACCGGATCCAAGTGATAATTGCACTTTTCATGACAACAACGTCAACTGCATTTCGTATGATCGTATCCAGCGTGTATGTGCAGAAGCCACATTTGTATAGCAGCTGTACAAATATCCGGTTAGCTATTTTAGACGTTGTCACGACTTTTGTAGAACGTGAATGTCCTTTTTCTATCGTTTATAGGCGGATGTTTCAACCTTCGAGGAGTGGGAGGCAGCAGTGCATCGCTCGTTGACACGCCTCTTCACGAGGTCACCAGTCCACCTCAGGGCCGCCAACCTGCTCTCTGCTTTGGCTGGTCAGGAGAACATTTCTTCCGTTTCTGATAAACTTGTTCACGTGACACACCACTGATCCTCGATACCATTTGTCCTGTTACATTTTCCCTCTTGTTCCTACCCTTTTCGTTCGAGCTCTCCTTTTCGGGACGGGAAGGAAATGCACAGTGACAAACCCCCTGAACGGACGCATGTGGTTTATTATTTATGTATATACAGGTGTGTTGTCTTTGAAGGCATATACCTACGGCTTTGTATGTAAGCATGCATTACTTTCGAAAACTCTGCACAACGACAATGCGGCCAGTAGACGGGCAACTGTTCTACCCCACGCATCACGAACACCCCTTTATTACCCGGCACATTCTATATCCCTACGTATGTCGATATTTCTTGTGTGCATGCGATTAGTTCTCAGTGCATAGCCATGTCCCATGCGCCGGAATTTCGAAACAGAACTTTATAAGAACAGTATCTGAGCTCTCTCCACAAGCTTCTCCAGCTGGAGCTGCTGATAATTCGCCAGCGGGGCAAGAGGACTCGTGCTAGTCAAACAGTTCAATCTCGACACAGAACACAAAAAACAAATATGCGTTTCCATCAATGTGCCTGAAAATGCCAACGACACGTTCTTATCATGGGCAAGTTTTCCCTCCAGCGACCCGCGGAAAACCTGCACGACGTATCAACACGAATGTGCAACATCAACTTCCTGCGATCCCCTCCTGCGCGTCTTTAGCATTTCCGCTAACCTCCATCTGACACACTTCCATAGGTTTGTGTATACGGGTTGTACCTGGATCCTCTGGAACAACCATCAAGGTCTCTGTTCCATCGTCCACACGTTCCACCATACACTTGGTTGGAGTTTTCTTCACTCCTCTACTTGCCTCTTGACAGTTTCGGCTCCGTGAACCCCAGCTTGATCATCTGTATCTCGTGAGACGAGTTCTCTCCGCATACACCCTTCATTCTTCCTCCCACCCTCACTTCAGCTTCTTTCCACCTGAAAACTACGTCTACCTTTCTGAGCGATGGCATTTGCACGACTCGTCCTTCTTCCTGCCCGCCATATGCTTCTTTCAGAAACAAAAAACTTTTATTTTTCACAGAAAACCTCACCCTGAGCTACTCATCCGCTTACGTTCTCTCTACTGAAAATCACTCTCTCCGTTCCTTCGTCAACTTGTCAGCCCAGTGGGAGGAACCGAGACAGAGGAGCGCCTTCGTGCTCACGAGCGGCGTAACACATTACCACCCGACGCGAAAACTACATGGGAGGGCTCGGATGCATGCAAGCATTTAGGTAAATGTATGCAAACGTGTTTACATTATATGTTTATCGATGCAGAAAACCCTGAGTAACTGGTTTCTGTTCTTTCAGCGATGGTTTGATCCCTGTACCTTCAGACAAATTATCTACTACTGCCTGTAGTGATGGACCGGGGCTCCCACTGTGCCGTTTCGTCGTTTACCCTCTTCGGTCGCTTCCCCGAGGTCCGATGCCTCTACTAAAAGGGCACATTTCGCACGCTCGTATCCGCCACCACACCCAGTTCAACGCAGAGTACGGACGAAACGCGCAACCCCACAGCACGGGCCGAAGTCCTACGCACGGTAGTCTACGCGGACAGAGCGCAACGACAATTGATTCGTGAGAATTATCACATGGGTTTTTGCTTGGCGATTGTTGTCATTTTTTCGCCTTGGTGCTTGGCTCCTCAAATCAATATCCGTGAGGTCGGTACCAGTTTACACGCTGTGTAATCCAGCCAGATTCTCGTTCTCCTGGAACATCGGAGAAATAGATCGGCTTCTTCCCCCAGAACTTGTAGGTAAGCCCCTCGAAGTAATGCGGAACTTTTTCTTCTTCGATCGCATGCACGTGGACGTACACAGTTTTGAAAACCATGCGACTCACAAAGAAACTGAAGTAAACCAGCCCCATAACGAGCCCGACACAGACAGTGGCATCGATGACGCCGAGGACCACCGTTCCGCGCACAGAGCCCCTCTGGATTTCTAGTCGCCACCGATCGAAACTGCCATCCACATTTAGACCGAGGACGCGGGCTAAAAATCGGACAGGGTAGCTCAGAGGATTTAAAAAGGGCAGGAAGTCGGCTAACCAGGAAACTGCCCGCGGAGACGGGGGCGACGACGAGCTAACCGAAGCAGCGGGCGAGCAGCTGATGGAAAAACGAGAATGCAGCAGAATCAGACACGAAATTAGAGGACAGTTTAGAAATGAATCGCACGACTGGAAGGGAAGGCTCGGTGGTGTGGACGCTGAGGTTACCCAGTGAAACAAACCACTGAGCTAAAGACATCGAAGAGAAGCAATAAGAAAGAGACAGAGCGAATCGCACCTTACGAGGGAAGTATATGGCCACTGTGAGAAAACGAAAACGCCTCAGGATATTGAAAAGCCAGTCACGAAACAGAGTTGCGGTAGCGAAAGGGAGCGGCCAAAAAGAAACAAGTGAGCGACTGCCATTTAGAAGAGCAAGAAAAAGAAATTTGCTTGATCCTCACGCTTCGGCCCCATGCTGCCTACATCATCGACGCACAAGCATAATCTCGCTGGAACGCACTGCAAGTTCCCAGTTTGTTCTTTCCTCCTCTCTCCACAATCCCCTATTGCATCTTTCCTCCACGTTCCACTTTCGGTTCGTATGCTCTGCCCATTTGCTTCTTATCCGCCACCAGTTGTCTGAGCCTCATGTGCGGTGGTTTGTACGTACCTGCAATTGTCATCAAACGCATTTCCTTCCTTTCCGTCTTCTGTCAATTCGAACTGTTTCTCGTCCCCCTTGGCGTTCCGCTCCTGGTACCTATACACGAACCTTTTCTCTGTCAGCGGGAACTGCGCTTCACGCGCATCTGGCGTCTTCTCGTCGACTGCGTCTGCCTGATCTCGCTGTTGGGGCTCCCATTCTGCGTGCATGGTCGCACAGAGTCCTTTGTAACGCGCCCGCGTCCATTCTTCCCCTTCCGCATCTTCAAGAAATGCGTATCCTTCGTCTTCTTCTACGCTCTCTGCATTTGCTGCTGAAAATATGACCCTTTCTCCTCTAGGGGCAGCCGGGTCCATTTCCACTCCATCGGGCATCTCCTCTTCACTCTCGCTTTCCTCCGTCTCTGTGACATCCCCGTCTTCTTGAAGCATCGCTTGACTCTCCCGCTTCTCACTTGTTGCCTCCAAAACCAATCGTGCCCCCACTTTTCTCAGTTTCGTCACCCATGGCGCATCGGTGTGACGGCCACCGCTCCCACATTCATGCGTATAGACATCTGAGTGGCCTCTTGGTCCATTGAAGAAAGCCAGCACCGACGCAACAGGTTGCCTCGCCTCACGTATCTCTTGGTCAGCCTCAATCAAGCTAGTCATATTCCCCTCGACATGTGAGCCAGCAAACGAGAACACATTTCCAGAAGTTGCCGCCCGCCCTCCGTCACGGACGCCACCCAGATCTCTTAACGCCTTTCCTCGCTGGGGATCAGTCTCACAGCGTGGACTGCATGCACGGCCTTCGAGCGCTTCACTCGACACATGAGACCCACATATCTCTACGTCGCTGAGGCCGCCTTTCTTCGTCGTTCTGTCAGCCGCGTCTGCTTCATTTGTGTTCAGAGTCTGGCGGTGGTCCTTCTGGAAAAACGACGACGGAGAGGACGGTACCTTCAGTGCATCGCGCCACGAGTAACTGGACTCTCCACATTCGGAAGGTGCGCTTTTGAAGGAAAACTGCCCTGCATCTGAGGGTTTCCCTCTTTCCACCTTTGCAGCGTCATCATGTTGATCTATCGTCCCAGGGCCTGGCAGCACACTTGTCTCGCGCCGCTCGTTTCCGGTGCTTTCGTTGCTTGCAAGTGATCGAGTCCGCATTTCGATCGGTGAAGCGGATGACGCGAAAGACGGCATTTTCATTTCGTCAAAAGACCGACACTGGACGCAATTAGTTTCATGATGTGGTTCGGGGTCGACACGGGTCGCGGACGGGTCTATGAGAGCAGCCGGAGACAGACGAAACGGAAAGGTGGTCGAGCTTTCGAAGGAAGACACAACATATGGCGGGTAAACTCGGGACACGGAAGGTACGAGGGCGTACAGAAGCGCCTCAAGCTTCTCACTCTTCTCGCGCAAACAGGTTAGTTTCCCCTGAACAAAACGGAGACGGAGATAACAAAAAGGCCCATCAAAGGTGTCGCATTTACGAAACGGCGAGAAGGAAAACACTTGATCACGCAAGAAGACTGGAAACCAATACAAGGCTAGAAACAATGGAAAAAGACACACCAAATGTTAAACAAGAAGACAAGCGAACAGTGTTAAGGCGCCAACTGACACATATACAAGTGCCACCGGTAATGTGTACATTATGGTGACGACATGCAAATCGAGCTCTCTGTGCTGGTTGTCGTCAGTGTCGTCCACATTGAGGTTACCTCCATCAACGGTCATACGTGAAATCGGGATGTAAAAACTCAAACATGCAAGCAATGCGTACTTGTGATCCATCAAGAGTGTTTCTCCCCGGTTCCACACGTTGTGCTTTTTCTTACTTCGGTTTCTTCCCTCAGCTCATCAATCACGCGTTGTAGTCGCTGCACCTTTTTCTCTACTGGAGCATCGTGCTGAGAGGCTGGTACATCGGACAACATTGGATTCCTCGATAATCCCTTTTTCTCGTCTTCTGTGAATATACTCTTCGACTCGCCCATATCCGAAAAACCCGTTCGATTTCCGAGTTCCATCCAGACGTCTCCTTCGTCATCTCTGCCGTCCTCCTCTTCTATCGTGTTTCCGTTTGCCGCGATCTCAACAGCGTTTGCGCCATGTCCCTCCTTCGCCTCTCCACTCATTTTCCGGTGCTCTAGACGACGCACACACATTTCCAGGTTCTTCCCCAGTTCGTGGTCTCTCGCCGTGTGTTGTAGGCGTTCTTTGCATGACAACCGCTGCTCATTCGATCTTGCTCGTTCGGTATCCGATCCCTCTTCTGCACCCGTATTCTGTGGTGATTCGCCTCTAGCTCCCCCCTCCCAGACGCAGTCCTCGAACCCCTCTTGTCCATCGTCCACGCTTCTACACCGGTCTCGATTTCGCTGCAAGTCGCCTTCTGCCTCCACCCGAGTTCCTTCTCCCGAATCATCACCGTCGGTCGCTCCTCCGGACAGGTCCTCGTGTAGCGTGTGCCTCGACAAAGGTGAGGAAGAGACACCGCGATTTGATTGGCGAGCCTGGGAATTCGGCCCTGAAAAAGACGAAGACAGATAAAGGACCGCGTCTGATGCACAGGGATTAGTGCTCGCTTTGCTCGTTTCTTGAGCACGCGGGCGACTGGAGTCGGGTGCCGATGTACGCGGCAGATCCGATAAGCATGCATCAGTTTCTGTACCATGCGTTTCGCTGTCTGCTTGACCAAGACGCGCCGTGGACATTGTTTCCCCTCTTATGCCAAACGGCAGCGCTGTGGAAGAATGGTAATACGGCCTAATAGAAAAAGGAAGTTGACGTTGAGAGCTATCTACCGCGCCCGCACTCTGGGAAGCTCTGCTGAGAGTCAAGCCCGTTGCCTGGAGCTCACGAGGTCGTGTCCGTGCATCGGCCCCTGTGCATCCGAAACTTGACGAAGCCGTGCGACAGTCAGACAGATCTCCTGGCGACTCTGTGTCACCTGACGCATACCGTAAAATCGAGGAGACGTTCTTTATTCGGTGGTTACACGAAGTCAGCAGCGTTACTCATATGCTTGGATCCCACCACGCACGTGCGGAAACAAGCATTTTAACTTAGATGCGAATACGTGTGTATGCAAGCTTTCATGTACTACACGCATACATACCTTGCGCATACCTCGAAACATACCCGGGCACATATACACACGAATTCACCCGTTCCCATGAAAAACGAAACATACCGATACAAAACAATATGCAGAAGCGGACATGCGCTCGTGTACGCTTGTACTGATTTATGCAATTCTAGAAGACAATAAGGAAAAACGGCGACGCTAAGGACCTCTACGTCGACAGTGCTTATCCATTTCGTTACACGTAAGAGTTAGCTGGTCGTCTCCCCGCTGTCGCCACTGTGGCGGGCTGTCGATGTGCGAACCCAGTTAGCGGCACGTGGGCAAAAGGCGTGAGCCCCTGGCTACATACACAGTTCTCTCTCAAAGTCGAGAAGCGAACATTCTTGTTGAAAACTCCACTCACCATCGTCATCTTCTTCTTCGCTGTCATCTTCGACATTCGAGCTAAGAACGTCAAAGCTGCTCATAGAGTCCTCGCTTTGAGCGCACGCCTCATTGGAAACGTCTTCAGCTTCCTCCTCTTTTTTGCTTTCTGCATCGTCTCTCATGTGTTCATCTCCTTTGGTTCCATCAACGACGGAAAAGGAATACGAAGAAACTGAGGAAAGTGACACACTGTTTGGCTGCCCGCTTGCCGCTTCCCCTGCCTGCCCCTCTCCAGTTCCTGTGGATGTTTTGATTGCGTCGTCTGTCTCTGTCACCAGAGCGTTTTCCTCGCTTCCTCCCACTTCCGTTTCCCCTTGTCTCCTGTTCGTCTGCCCATGTGCGGCGCCACGCGACCACATCATGAGAGCTCTCAGGTTTCCACTCTTTTACGATATAATATCAAACGTTAATGTGAGCGCGTGCAGGTGCATTCCTGCTTGCATCAAGTAAAAATAACTATATACGCAAAGCTAGTCATATGTACAGGTCTCCTTAGATGTCACGTAGAACGTCTTATCAGAACTGGCGAAGTGCTCCTCTTGCATGCGCATGCCCGCTTCAAGACATTCACCTGTACGCAGCCTTACACAAAGCACAGAACAGAACGACTAATGGACTTTCACATCGTAGGAAACTCTCTACAGACACTTCTGCCCACGAAAAACGCGATTCTCGTATATGTACACATAGGATCGACACATCATGGGGATGCCAGTGGCGAACGTCGAACATAAAGCACCTAGTTCTACCTTCCGTGAAGTGATGGTTCGTGGGCGAGTCTGACGAAGTCTCATGGAAAGATGGTGAGGCTAGAGACCTGGAGAATTTGGCATCTGGACACATACAAGATCTGTTTGAAGTACTACAAACTCGACTTTATACAGACTACAGCATGTAAGTGAATTAGCATAATGAAACAAATGGATCATTGAGGTTTGCATTTTACAGAAGCATGCTACACGAGCCTTACGCCTAGCCCACCGGGAACTTCCTCCCCGCCCAGCTTTAGCTCTGGCCAAGTAGCTGTAAAACCAATATCTGTGGATGTAAAAACTGCGACTCCTTATATGAATATACGAGTCACATGAATATGCTGGCATTCAAAAAAGTAAAAAGTAATCAGCAGGTCGATATCCTGGTCAGAATGGCAAAAAACAAAACGGTGAAATCTGAAATCTCCACGTACTCACAGGTGTTTTGACGCACACAAAACACTGGTCTTATAGCAACGCCGGAACTACCAAACGTCTGAAAGCTCTGTATAGTGCACGTGGGTAGTAAACCGATTTGTGGTTCGTTCCAAAGCAAGAACTTTTCTGTAGCTACAGCGACACGCATCCCTATGAAAAGCTTCATGGAACACGTGAACCCGCTTTAGATAAACACGTTGGCACATGAAAACCACAATACGGAGCACCGCATGCATACGCGCACACAATGAACCGGCTTCGCGTGAGAGCGGTAGCCGACTACGGTTTTAGTTCGTGTTAGGCTACTGCGATATCGTACAATTCGGAGTATTTTGTAGTCAACAAGCCTCAGTAAGCATTGGACGCGGCAAAGCTCCATGGCATATACAACGGTTACCCTAAACGGGCATCACACCCTCTTGCAGCGGTCCCTGTACACTCACTGATTGAAAGACAAGCGACGGAATGCCACCTGGAAACAGAGCCGTACAGCTGATTCTAGTCCAGGTCCGTTTAACCGCACAACCAAGGACCAACAGAAGACCACAGACTACTTGCACCGGATTCTGTCTTCACTGGAGTGTGGTTGCTCGTTCAGAAAAATGGATACCTACGAAGGTTTCCTATACGCCTCGGGAACTCACTCAATTCACACACGTGAACCTCCCATCACGATGACGTCGATCAGTTGCATGCGGTGGGCTGGATTCATCGCGTGTAGCGGCGTTGGTCGCGAGCGGAGGTTTGAGCTAGTTGCTTGTTTACCCAGCAGCGCCAGTCGTAGCTTGATTACCTCGGCGCATGGGATTTGCATGCGATGAAAAAACGAACGCTGGCAAAAAAGGCAGACCAGCATTAAGTCTAGTACAACAAACAGCAAGCCCCGAGGCAGACAAGGCGGCGGTAATGAACAGACGATCCTCCCAACACTTCAGCCCCAATTGTTCGACAGTAGATACCATGCCACTCCGCATCTATATGCATATTTTCGCAGGGACGAAAACGCCGAGGCGAAAATACACACAAAATTCCACTCTTTAAATTCCGATGCAACAGTCGTGCCGCCGATCGACAGAGAGGCCGTCTTGCCCTTGTCACATGGAAAACAGAATCTTCCCGTCCAAAAAAGCGCGTGTGCTCTCTTTTCTGTGCGATACATCCTCTCATTCAACCTGTATTTTTTTTCCAATGCGAGGGTGTTCCCTTGTGCGACACCGAGCGGTGCTCATCACAGCCGTATCGGGGTGCGCGTTATGCGCACCGGTGGATAGGACCATCGGACAGCTAAGGAAACCAGCGGCCTGCCTTCCCTACTGGGTTTTCCGCAGCCCACGAATCGCAGAGTGGTGCGGTGAGGAGACGCGGTGTCCTAAAACACAGTCTACCACGGATTAGTCACGACGGTCTTACGCGATGTGTGCAGATGGTAAGGGTTGAACGCTGGGTAGCGGAATTGATACCATGCTCCATTTGATACAGAGTCTGTGGCGAACTAGCGGAGGTGTCTGATAGGCATGGCAGATAGCGTGGAAACGGATGTTCACTGACGATGTTGCGGCGAGCATACGGTGTTACTAAGTTGCAGGGTGCTGTGTCAGCGGGCGTTGAAATAGTGAATTCAAGAGTTTTCATTAAAACATGGCATGGAAGAGCGACCGGAGGTCGACAGTTCGTCAGGGGGCAAATTTCTAAAGCGGGAAAAAAAGTGGCGGCATTTCTCCATGAACTCTTAGTCCTCCCGTTTTTGTCGTTCGTTGAACGAGCAACACGAAGGTGACCCGCATCATTTTAGGGGTTCACTATCACGTGGCGTTTTGCTGGAACGGGCACCAGCGAGCGTGTTCTGGCTGTCGAAGTCGGATGCCCGTCGACATTGTACTAGAGAGTGTGCAAGCGTGACGAATAGTGGCGTCTCGCCATTGTATCCGGGCAGCACACGGGGCTTTGTTCCGAGGTGCCACTTGATTCGGTTAAGATTCTTCGTGTATGCATGTTGTGTACGGAGCTGGAATATATTTAAAGTATTTTTCCCTGACTCACCCGCCTGCACATACATGTGCCTCGGAAAAGTGTATTCTACGAGTTGAGGACGCTGTCGGAAACGATTTTTGGCGTAGAATGGACTCAGCGACTGATAATGGGGAGGAACATTCGCATCGCTGAATATCGTTGTATTATCTAGAAACGCACAGGCACGGCACACAAAAGTGTTTGGGTATGGCGACTCATTACGACTCGCTGCACAAAGAAGGTATTCGAAAATATGGATACCCGTTACGACTCCGTTGATCATCTGATCGAGAGCAGACAACTTCGACATTTCTAACACGACGCGGTGTTGGTGTCTTGGTGGCCCGAAGTACTTCTGAACGAGCCATCAGCGGTGCCTTCCAATCTGATGTATTTTCTCGCTCGTTTTTCTACTTGAACCGATTCACTGACCCGCCATATCCGTCGTGTCATGTGAGAAAGAGGGTGCCAAATTTGCGGGTGGTGTCGAAGTGATGTAGTCGGGTAACGTGAGTGTGAATTGCCCCTGTTTCATAGACACACGGCGTTGTAATGCAGCAACATTGTTTGGCGCAATGTTGTGGCTCCCCTTAAGTCTGCGCCCTATCAAGAAAGGGAGAGGCTAGTTACAGATTTTGACACTGTCAAGCCTCAGCTCTAAACTCCACGACGGTCTTTGGGTTTTCTCGCTAGGTGCAGTATCGGTACCACGTCTCTAACAAGCTGGTTGTATACAAAGGCGTTGCAGATTTAAGTGGTCCTCGCGGGAGAATGATAAACCACAAATGGAGACTCGAAAAGGGTCATGCCTTGTCACCAAATCAGTGGTTTCTAATCGCGAGCCAAATGTTCTGATACGGGAGAGTCAATAGCTTAATATGAGCCGGGGGAGGCCTTCAATATCTTCTCAATGTTGTCCTCATGCTCATGACAAAATTGTAGAATAACAACCCAAATGTTTGCAAGGACAACGGCAAACCTTGGATCGATCGAGTGGGTAATTGACACTGACTCGGAAGCGTTGTCTAAACGGAGGAGAGGCAATGAAGGGACGCACCCAGTCTATTTGGTAGGGAAGGAAGAACGCTTGACAACAAACGACTGACGGAGCACACAACTTACATGCATCATCAATGTCGACTGATTTTGCCGTGCTGCAGGGGCACGCTGCTCGGGTGAATCGCAATGGAGCATCCCCCTAAAGACATGAGCGGAAATAATCCTTCACTTAGTAGTAATACATGCAACCGCTAAGCTCTTGTGAGCCGCCCTCTTATTCAACGAAGTACATGCTTGGCAATTCCTTTTTTTAACACAACTGGTCAGAACACACAGCAAGCACGCGCTGCTTACTCACTGCGCTTAGGGCAGCAGAACTACCGGCGACTGCATCGCATTGTCCATTTTGACTTGTCCGTTTGTTGTTTTACCAGGAAGACGAAATGACAGACGATTATCCAAGATTGCTTCTCCTGCCTCTCGGCCTCTGCTGCTCACTTTGTGGATGTGGACCGCAGGAACTCCCGCTAAAGGACATGTGCTTCTTGACAAGCCGCGTCGTGTCTCGCTTTTTGCTCGCATGCGCTCAGTGGCTCGGACCACGCCTTTAACCTGTTACGGCTTGGCACTTTGAGAGCCCCACACACCTCTTTCTATTAATAATACGGTCTCCATCAGCTTTCGCCATTCCCCTTCCTTTGTAATGAATACCTTGTCCTTTGCTTCCGCTAATACTCTGTCGGGAAAGTCCATGAAGATACAACGGTTAGCGGTCGCAAGTGAGGCGGTTTCGAAGAGAGAGACTCGTTAAACGGCCGAAAGCAACAGTAAACTTTGTCTGGAAACGGTTGAAAGCTTGGAGCTGTGTTATTGACTCTGTCAGTAGCCGTATTTTTGTGCAGGGACTGAAGGCGTGCAGCTTTTATGACAATTAGATTCGAAACAAGAGGCGTAGGAAAGATTGTTGTGAAGGCAAAACGGGCCTCTCTCCGTCTGCATTCACCAGTCCACGAATATCCCTTATGTGGCCTACAATTTCTATCTTGTTGAGGTTATGTACTACATTGGTGCCCTGCCTGTCCGTCACAGCCCATCGGTGTTCCGACCTTACAGTCTGGTATCGTTCGTATGGCGCCTTTCAGCTCCATGAAAGCCAACCCATGTCCATCTATGTTGTACTTAGGATCCACCAGTGTTGAGTTTGCGTGCTGCTGTCTGCTGCTCGCTGTGCATCCGCGTATCTCCATTTATTTTCTCGCTTCTACGTCGGCCGGCCTGCACGTCGCCTGCGTTTTCTGCGAGCCACGCTGCATCAGTGCCCTGGGAAACTGTTCTTCCGAACTCCGTCGGATGGTTTGGCATATATGGGTCCTTTTGTTATTCGTCCCTCTCTGATTTCCGAAAGAGACCGGGGGATAGCAACCATGATGTCGCGCGTTCCTTTCCACTCTCCTCTCTTTGTCCTTCTTCAGGCGCTCATCGAAGCCAGAAAACCCTCGTAGATGCCTCATATTGCTCGCGTCCTTTTCGTTCCTTTGTAGAGAGTGGACGTGGTCTGTGCCTTTAATTCAGACTGTCTTCTCGACAAAAGGCATTCATGCCAGCATTTTCTTGTTGGCGAAGCCGAGACACGCCACATGAGGAAGGTGGGAGAGCGAGAAGTTCCGAAAATACTATGTCGCTGGTTCACAAAATGATGCTTCGGTGTTTCCGGAGAAGACTGTCTGTAGGTCACACCCCAGCCGGTGTCGCTCCGTCACTCCCAGCGAATCAGCCAGAGCGGAGGCATGAAAAGGGTGAAGAATTCACGCGTTTCTTCTCTTTTCCACACACAGTGGGGCTACCACGATGTGCCTGGGACGTTGGCTCGCCACCCTTGGTCTCGTGTCCGTTATTGGAGACCAGTGCATGCACATACATGACTGTGAGACCGAAGCCGCGGAGGAAAGGGAGGACACGCCTGTCTTTCTCGCCATCATCTCGCGTATCGTTTTTTCTTCCGCCCTTTTCGAGAGCGCGCAGTCGCATCGACCCGCAGTCGTCATTCACTGCGGGACAAAGCGACGCAAAGCTACCCCTCCCTTTGTGTCCACCTTCAGCCCTCAGTAAAACGTCGAATGCGCATTCTTCTTCCTCGAGTGGAGACGCGTCGTGGGCAACGGCGCTGGCACTTGCAGTCTGTGGCTGCGCCATACCTGAAGACGACGCGAGAGACGCCGGCGGAGTTCAAGAATTTCCGTTTGTTTTTTCGGAGGGAGAGCTCGAGGAAGATGCTGATCCAGACGACTTCTGGAGAGTATCTGCCGTGATTCAGAGCGAACCTGCGTCTGCGAGGAACGCTCCGGAAGGGTCAGGCCGACCGCGAAGCCCGGCCAGTCTATCGTTCGTCAGTAATGCAACGCCGAGAGACATCACCGGAGGCGAAGCCGAAGAAATGGGGGAGGCAGAAAAAGATGACGTAGAAGACAAGCCGGAGGGAGGAAACAAAGATGAAGCAGAGTGGAAGCAAACTCAGTCAAGAGGTCGCTTCGCTCTTCAGTCCGTGTCGGAACAGTGCTCTTGCCAGCACAGACCACAGTTCGGGGAACATCTCCAGAGAGATGAAGATCCCCGAAGACAACGGGCAGAGACTGTTGTTGGGGGAGGTCACAGCAAAAGGGGCTCTTTACTTGCAAAGCGCGTTTTGCAGGAATATCGGATAGACCGACACGTCGGGCTTGAAAGAGATCCATCGCTGCCAATACATCGACCTCATCAGAACGGACCCCAGCCGGGGACGGAGACACCCACAGGCAACAGAGCAGACCCGTTGGACCAAGCCACGGATCCTCAGAGAGATGCGGCGAATCTGTTTACATCTTTATGCGTTCGTCCCTGCGTGATGGCACTGAAGGGTCGCTCCCCTTCCGCGCCTCAGGCTTGGTGGCGACAGCCTCTTGCTTCGTCCTCTCTATCGTCCTCTGCTCCAGCTTTTTGCGAGTCTGCGACCCCGCCGGTTCTTGATCGTGACCGAGAGCATCGAACAACGGCGTCGCTTGCAGACTACGACAGTACTTACACTCCGTCTGCAGGTGGCAATCAGGTTCCCCACTCAAGCAGTTTGGTAGACAGAGACGGCATGTCCAGCGAGGTAATCCAGCCGGAAAAAAACGGCGGGGAACTCGGCGACCGTCGTCCGAAAGAAAGGGAACGGGACAAGCACACTTTGAGTCAGCGTATGACCGACTTGGTGCTTCTTTTCAAGACACCTCTTTTTATGGCGACACCAGAGGATCTGGACATGAGAGAGGGTGAGAAGGGCCCCGCGGGTCTCGGGTCGGTTACGCTGCGAGCTACTCAGGTTTTGACAAGGCAGCTGGAGGAGTTGGCGCAAGTCACGAACCAACTCGTGTCGTGGCTGCGGCCGACATTCCCCGATTCCTGGACGTGCCGAGGGGCCCTTTCCGCGGTCGACGAGAGGAGACCGACAGAGGCAGAAGGCGTCGACTCATACGTGGAGACTGTCTTCCGGACTCGAGCGGCTGTGGTGCGCTTTGTGCGAAGCATGTTTTACCTGATGGTTGCAGCCGCCGACTACAAGCTCACTTTCAGTCGTGTTGACCGGGTGTCCAGACAGCTCATCGCTCTCCGGGAAGAGCGCGAGCGAGTTCGCGAACGTCTCGGAGCACGTGAAACACAAGCCCGTGAGGCGAACACCAGTGTCGCTTCCCTTCGAGGTCTCGCGATTTCCGAAGCGAAGTCCGAAAAAGCACTACTGCAGAAAGCTGGAGGGGATGCGGGACAGTCTGAATTGATTGGGATCAATACCGAGTCCGCACGTGACGCGAGCGGGAGTCTTCTTACAGGTGGTGGTCGCTGCGCTCTCCCCGCCTCTTCCCTCGTCTCGTCCACAGAACAGACTTTGTCTCTTATTTGCGAGACCGAGTCGCAGACGACTCGCCCTGGAGGCGACAGCTCAAATTCGTGGAGTGCTTCGGCGATAAACCCGTACGTCGACGCCTCATCGCATCCACCTCGAGACTCCATGGCGACCCGACTGGGTGAGTTGGCTGCGGAAATTGAGGCTCTTATAAATACGAGAAAGGAACTTCTGTCATGCGTGCACGATCGTTGTGCACGACGTCTGCTTCACGTGTGCCGTTGCCACGGGGGGCTGTACACGAAGCTCGGCCAGTACGTCGCGACGATGACGCACATCATTCCGGCTGCGTACACGGAGCACCTGCGCACGCTTCACGACGACGCAGCACGTACGCCGTGGCCCCTGGTGGCTCGGCTCGTGGCAACGGAACTGGGGGCGCCTATTGAGGATGTTTTTCTCTTTTTCAACCAGGAGGCCGTCGCTGCCGCCTCGCTGGCTCAAGTTCACCACGCACGGCTGCGGGACGGGCGGGAAGTGGCCGTAAAGGTGCAGCGACCGCGCCTGCGCGAGCAGATGCATGGCGACTTGAAAACCGTGGAGATTATGATGCACTTGGTGTCCTGGGCCTTTCCAGACTTCGAGTTTCGATGGTTGCTCCCCGAGTTCCGCCAAAACATGCGCCAGGAAACTGACTTTCGACAGGAAGCATACAACGCGATGCGCCTGCGCTGGCTGTTCAGACACCAAAGTGAGGTGTACGTCCCGTGGGTCGACTGGGAGCGGACTACCGAGCGCGTGATGACCATGGAATTCGTCCGGGGCCTCAAGGTGACGGACACCCCAGAGGCACTCGAGCGCGAACTCGGAGTCAAGCAGGAAGATATTGCTCGGCTGGTCATGCGCGTCTTTGCCGACATGATCTTCGTCCACGGCTTTGTTCACTGCGACCCGCACCCCGGGAACCTCTTCGTGCGGGTGATGCCGGATGACGGAGAAGTGCAGGGTGAAGGAGCCTCCAGTGGGATTACGAGATACCACTCGCCCTCCGCGCGACACTTAGCCGAGTTGCCCTCTATCGCTAGGCAATTTCTTATCATGTCGTCTGTCAAACCCGTGGCTCCTACCGAAAATATGGGTGAGTCCGGCGAGAGAAGGGACCGGGGAAAGAATGGCGAACTAGGTGATGGGGTCTCGGGGGTGCATGCAGTCCAAGGGAAGGATCGACGTCATAAAATGGAACCCAATGAGAGTCACTTTGCGATTGCTCGAGACCAGCACATAAACAGCCAGCTGAGTCCCTGCACCCTTGCCCCAAACGCGAAGAGAGGCCGAAGACGCCTGCAGCTTGTGATCATCGACCACGGGACCTATTGCAGACTGAAACCTTCGTTTCGTTCCGCATACAGCCAACTGTGGAAGGCGCTGCTTCTGAATGACATTGAAGAGGGCAGGAAGGCGTGCCGGGCTCTGGGTGCCCGCCTGGTGGTTTCGCCGGATTGGAAACGAAGCTCGGCTCTCGCTGGAGGAAGGAGCGTCCCGGGAGAAGAGGTCAGCGGCGGACACGAATCCGGACACGCATGCGGAGATCGAGAAGCAAATGTGAGAGTGAAGGACTGGAGCGGTCTCGAAGTAAACCCAGAGAGAGAAAGCAATACAGAATGTTCTGCAGTGGCTAGCAGGAAAGGTGGACCGACCAGAAAGGAGATGCGTGCGTCGCGGACGCACCGCATTTCGTTTGAAGCCTCTGGTATAACTGTAAGGAGCCCGATTTGTGAGATGGGTCTCCCAGGCGACGAGAGCGCCCAAAGCCACTCTGATGCCTCAGGATGCAGTCAAATACATCAGCTGCCCTTTCCTCTGACGAAGGATTATACTGCTCAGCGACGCCCGAGAAAACACAATTACATCACCAATGGAGGTGTCGCTACACCCGGGGTTCCGGACCCCGACGAGGACGCTGCGCTTGACTTGCTGTCCCTGATTCTGACTTACCGGCCACAGACTCGCCTTCTGTACACGGCATTGGGGTCTGCAATTCACGTGGAAGACAGGAAAGCTATGATTACGCAACTGCGTGGGACGTCGTTCTCCGCCGTGAACGCGTTTCTTGAAAGCCTACCTCGAGATCTCCTCTGGGTTCTGCGAATGACCAACATTCTCCGGTCTCTCAACTTACAGCTCGGTGGCTTCACGCGCTCCCGGTTCCTGGCTATGGGCGAAAGCTGCTGCCGGGGTCTCCAACTGTCGAACGAGTTGGTCGACGAAATGGAGGCAGACTGCAGACGGTTCCTGTCCGTGCGCAAGGAGGAAGCAAACGGGAGCTTGGTGCAAACAAGGAGGCGCGCAAGTGCCGAAGTAGGCGGGAACGAGTGGGGGAACGGGAAAGGGGGGAAATGGGCCGCAGAGGCGGGAGCCACGATCCACCAAGCCGAGGAAAACACTGACCTAAGAGAACGGGGAGGATCGACCTTGCCTCGGGCCGCAAGCGAGAAGGCCTCGACGGGAACCAGAGAACTGGTGCTGGGACAGAAAAACGCGGATGGAGAGGCATTCGAGAGAATCGAGGCTGTGGCGCGGACAAGAGGTCGAACGGGGATCGAAACGAAGACACCAACGAGATCCATTGAGGAAGATAGCGGGGGCGAAGGCGCAGGAACGGGGGAAGCAAAGAACGGAGAGAAGCGAGAGGCGCCCAAGAAACCAAGAGCGTTGGACGGAGTTGCTGAGAGTACAACAGAGGGAATTGAAGAGTTAGGAGGGGCCCATTCAGAGTCAGTCCGCCAGCGGTCAGTTCCTAAGTGGTACACCTTACCTGGTGCAGAGAGTCTTAACCTTCCTCTCGCCTCCGACATGCCTTGCTTTGCCCCCACGGGCTCCGTCATGGCAGTGTGTCGAGCGCTGGACATCCTCGTGGGTCCGGTCGTGTGGCTGGCTGAGACACTAAGCGGGCGAAGCCGCCTCGGCGAGGCGAGAGACACGCACAGGGGCGAGAACCCCACGGAAATGGAAACGAGCAAAACTGTGTGGAGGGGACTGAAGGCGACAGTGCACACGAGAAGACGTGAGGCAGGTGAAGACCCCTTAGAGAAAATAGAGTCCCAGATTCTTGAGTGCAATGAAAGACAAGCTCCTACAGGAGACGGAGGAATCCATTCAGAGAAGGATTCATCCGCTTGTTCTCGACCAAATGATTTTCCTCCTCCAGTGGCATTTTCGTCTTTGTCGCCGTGGTCTGCCCGGGTGGCGAGAACTCTTTTGAAGGCTGTTCTCTCGCTGCAGCTGTGGTGGAGTCTCCAGTGTCTGCGGGTTCGACTGTGGCTTGCTGACGCCTTCCTGGCGTTAGCGGTCGCCCAGCTACCCGCTGGCGACGTGACTTTTGAGCAGGCAGGCGGGGCAATATCTTCCGAGTCTGTATGGAACCGCCGTGTCCCCGCACTCCGACAGGACTTGAGCTCGGGAGAGGCGCGACGCTGGTTCAGAACGGAGTAGACAAGGGACAGAGAAAACGCACTCGCAAAAACGTAGGGACGCATCCTGATGAATATATCTCCAGTTCTAAGATTCAGACAGCTAAGTTCTACGCACCTTTACTGGTAATGCCCAGCTAGTTATCTAGGGGCACGCTCGAGGCCGAGTTTTAACTTCGTATTCGCAGTGGCTTGCGATGGAAAGGTTTCGGAAGGTAGCTGAAGTTCACTGAAAAAGAAAAGCAAGGGTGAGGAGAACGTGCAACCCCTGTCGTTGGTGGCAAGCGAAAGGGTAACGAATGAGATGCCACTCCACTCTAACGATAACATCGCTGTGTCACACAAGGCTGCCCTTTTGTCGGTAGTCGGGGCCATGTAAAAACATGCACAATTATTGTAAGGTACCGAGGAGCGCTGAGACTGTCGCGTTGCTCGCAGTGCGTAAACCAGTGTAATGCGTGCACATATCCGCGGATGTAGATGAAGATCCGCGTGGCTACTGGGGGAAGAAGGGACAGCTTGGGAGAAAAGTGACTGTGAGAGGCTCAACGGGATTTTAGCCCTTTGATACTCTGAGAGTGTTGACAGGGACGATGTATAAATTGAGATAATTTGTACAGCTTTTGAACCTACTTGCCGCATCAATTAGCGCTCTTGTACTGGGAGCGACTATATTCGAGACCGGAGTTGTTTTTGTCGGTTTTATTAGGGGATTCGGAGTTGGGTTATCGCTTCAGGTTGTGTCTGTAATCGAAGTTTCACTGTAGTCGCATCGCTTCGTGAACACAATACAGAGTTGAGTTTTCTTCTTAGTAGCGGGATACCAATGTTAGTGTCCTGGTGTTCAAGCAGTTTGTATGCAGATGCTGGTTTTTTAAGTAGACGTGGGATACCGCAGTGCTGAATGCAGTTAACATGATGGCCATGAACAACACAACAGGTCCAAGGCTTGTCAGTCGGTGGCAAGCATTCTGCTGTCGCCTAAGGTCTCACAGTTGATCGTTTTGTCCCATCACCTTGTTTGTATGTATGATTATTTGCAATTTCGTCTGCATGTACATATACATGAGCCTACTCGGCAAGGTCTGCACTGCAACCCGCGAAGCGTCCCGACCGGCGATCCGTTTTCAAGGACGTGCTTCGCCTGTCAACCTCATCTGAGAGAGACAAATTCTGCACTAGGTCAAAGCCTAAGAGGTGCATTCGCTTGGACACATGCTAACGATTGTCTAGGTGTCCATGCCTTTCTGTATCACGGTGGAGGGAGGGACTCGAAATGTGGTCTGTGAATGGGTGATTATTTGGGTACATAATGTGATCTTTTTGATTATTATTGGTAGTACTATTCCACAAGTAGGTCGTCCGTAGTCGACCGACAGGGTGTCCATTTTGCTATAGGATGCATGGCTATTTTATTGAATGACGAATTTATTTGTATTTGTCTGGCAGATGGACATGCATGTTTCGTGAACATACACACTCCAAAGGATTCTGGCCCACTCGCCGGTCAGCCGCTTGTGTGCATGCAAACCTTCAATAGAATGCACAGGGATATTCACTCCAGAAAGAAAAGGTGTTCTCCCAAAGCCCAAACGCTTCCTGTTTTCGTCGGTTCCGCGACTGTTCCACATATTCGTATAGTCAAATGAGGAAAGCGGTGAGCTTCGAAACCGAAGACGGACAGTACGATGACAAACACTCTTTGCCTGTCACCTACGTCATACACACGGGGCTTACAGAGCCACTCCCTCGCTATCATCATTGCTTCCCGAAGCTGGCGGACGCGGCTCCTCTTATTTCTACGTGTTTCGTCTAAACATCGTCCCCTTACACCTGAATCAAAACGTCGTTCAAGAAAGACCCGGAGTACGAAGACCGACGGACATGCACGAGCTAAGGCAAACGACAAAGAAACCAATCTCCACATCAAACAAGGAGAGACATTACTATCCTTGTCCCATCGCCTGACTCTCCTCTGTGATGTGCAGAAGAGTGGCAGACACACACAACGAGACGCTGGCAAAGGTGAACGTACGAAGGGACAAACGCATCGGACGAAACTGGCAGCCATTTCCATGCTATTCGTATGTGAACATATATATATATATATATATATATATATATATATATATATATATATATATATACATCTGCAGGCATAGACATGTAAACATATGCACGATGTATTGGTGAAAGCATTTAGATAAAAATGTATACGCTTACATATATTTGTATATCTGACACCCTTACCTGCTATCTCCACACTACAATATATATATATATATATATATATATATATATGAATACATATATGGACAGAGACAGAGAATATGCTTGCAGGGATGCTTCAAACAGGAACACACAGATACCCACACACTTATGTATAAATACGCGTATACTGATATGACCGTGTTCAGCTAGGCAGATACGAACATGGGCATGGATGCAACGGCAGCGGCGATATAATTAAAATTCACTGTTCACCCAGCCTCGAGCGGGTCCCACGAGTGAACGGTGACACCAGGCGGGCTTGGGAGATATGGCTGAGGAGTGGGACAAGTCGACAGCTGAGCTCTTTCCAGGCTTTCACGTGGCTGCCCGTCGTGGGTACGGGGAGAGAAAGTGGGAGAGAACCCTCTCCAGAACCGCGCTGACACAACAGTCGGCGATTGATCACCAACACCCGGTGATTTCGAGGATGCAACAGAAGGCGCCCACGACGACTCACCTCGACGCGGCGACTCAAATCGACGATTTCGCGAGGAAGTTCTCGCGCGCAGGAGGCGGACCGGGCGCACACGACGAAAATAGGGCGATGGGGAAACCGACTGCCAAGACCGCTGACCCGCTGGAATGCGGAAAACGCTGGGATGGATGTCCTCCCCTCTTTCTAGACTGGCAAAAGCAGCATGCAAAGAGCTTCTGGCGTTGGGAGAAGTCCGAGAGCTGAAAGTGGACAAACGCGGCGAAGAGGAGGATAAAAATGTACCAGTGGAGGGCAGAAATGGCAAGGACTCAACCGCAGGGTCTGACTGTGGGGCACTTTCAGGTATGCCGTCAGCCGTCTTAGCAGGGGGAGAATTCCCCCTCGCTTCGGCACCTGATACAGACGCAGCAAAGAGGCGTCCTTCGACTTCTTCTCTGAACCGCTCGTGCGCTACTTGCCTCGTCCACGCTGTTCGTCGGCCACTCATCGGCGACCTCGGTAGGAAAGGTAGACTTTCGGAGGGCGACCGAGACGGAACTGACGAAGACGGGGCGGTTAGGCTGGCGATGCTCGAGACCCTGAGGCTTGGCCGAGACCCTTGCTGCGGAGAGCGACCTCGGCGGGTACGCAGAAAATACTCCGGCACAGGCGTGGAAGGCGTGGTCAGCCCGATGGCAGCCATATGAAAATTTTCCACGTCGTCTGCGGGCAATGGCGACTCGGCCGGGAAGTGCGGAGCCCACGTGGAGGTCTGGCGGGGCTGAGGTCGATGATCAAAAACTTCAGGAGCCTGAACCTGCCCCGAAAGACGCGGAAAACGCGAGGTAGCCGCAGGAGACGCAGAACGAGAGGCGAAAATAGGAGAGCTGGGGGGTAGCTGGGGCACCGTTGCACGCCTGTTTGGGGTGAGTGTCGAATCCAGGGAACGAACGTTTCCACTGCAGTTTATGCCGGATTGTGGGTTAGGGCGGAACACATCGAACGCTGATGGCAGCAAGAGGGTCCTGCCACGCTCGACAGACGAACCTGAGGATGGCCGTGACGCGTCGCTTCGTCGCTGTTCTCCGGCAGGACGGGAGAGGAGAATATTGAACGGAGTGGGCGACTGGGCCTGCACGATTGGAAGGTTTCCAGGAGCAAGCTCGTGCTTCAACACATTCCCGTTTTCTGTATGGGATTCTCCGTTTGATCCACGGTTAGCCTCCAGAGACGGCCCCGGAGTTGAACCGTCGGCCCTCTGTCGCGTCACTCTCTTCCTCTCCATGTTTCTGTTTTGACATCCAACATTCCACCTTTCCCCTTCCCGTTTTGGGGGCCCGGCGGCAATCGCCTTTACTCCACCTGTCGACGAAGAATAAGCAATGAAAGAACCGAAGGTGGAAGCTTTGCTTGCTCTCTCTGGGGAGACAGAAGGGGATGCCTCTCGTGTTCGGGCTGTAGGGATAGTGGGACGCGGTCGCGTCCCCTCCCACCGTTGCAACGGAGCGGATACAGGAGAGGCAACACGGATTTGGTTGCCGACCTTTCGCCGGGCTCCGCTTCGACGTCGCCCTGTCGTCCGCCGCCTACACCGTTTCTGAGGCGTCGCTCTTGTATTCTGTTCTGTTGCATCCCTGTCGACAGAAACGGAGTTCACCTGTTCGCCGACACCCCCCGGCTCCATCTCGCCATCGACTTCGTTGGGCTCTGCCTCAGAGGGTGTGAGGAACACACCCCGATTGAGAACGTCTCCCGGGGACACTAGATCTTCTAATGCTTGGCAAAGTCGCCAAGACGGTCGCCGGGGGCGCAGGCTTCTTCTGCTTCCAGGTTCCTTTCCTCTTCCTCCTTCTAACGCCTCGCGTTCTTCTTCCTCGCTCCGGGCTCGCAGAAGTGCAAGCAGAGCTGGCCTCGCGCGAAGCCCTTCTTCATCCGCGAAAGCTCCAGCTTCTACACGTTGTCCTTGCTCTACTGGGAAGTCGTCCTTTGTCCCCGAATCAGCCACTATGTCCTCGCCATACCGATCTGCTGTCGGCTCTTTGGCTGAATTCTCGTTTCTCGATTGTTGCGTCCCACTTCGCAGCTCGTCTTTCCTGTCCTCTGTCTTTTCCGGCTTCTCGTTGTCCTCTGCATTTATCGTTGCAAGTCTTGCATCTCCTCCAGGGACGAGCAAATGAGGAGGCACACCACCTTCAGCTGTGGCTCTTTGGTTTGAAAGGAGACTCGCCTGCATATTTGCGCGAAGATGTGTCTCCTGTATTGTCCGTTCTTGGTCTATTCCAATTTGTGTCGTTGTCGCGAAAGCCCCAGCAGATGATGTAGCGGATGGAGAAGCAAAAAGTGCAGCAGATGCCACCGAGACACAAAGCGACAACGACACGGATGGGTCCATCTGCATCCGGCGTCGAATTCGGCGGTCTGGCGTTGAACGACAAGGGCTGGTCAGGCGTCTTCTTCTCCCTCTTGCAGGCTGATGCGCCCCCGTCGTTTTGTGAGGAATGAAGACAGGCTTTTCCAATGTATCAGCACTGTCTTGTGGAGTTTTCTGTTTCCTGCGTTCCCGCCTCCCACGTGCTTTTTGCGGAGTCTTCGGAGCAACAGTATTCCCCGTTTGGCCTGGCGACGGCAAGTTTGCGAAGCCTGTCTTTGCGCCTTCGTCTCCCCGTTCATGTTCGTTCCATGACTGTTGCTCGCTTTTGGGTTCATCACCAACTTGCTTGGATGGGTGTTCTGCAGCTCCGGCGGTTCTGTCAGGAGAAGCACTCTCTTGCTCTTTCAGCTCTCCTCGTTCTCGTTCACGTTTTGCGTCCTGACTTCCTACCTGCGCTAGGAGTTGTGAAGCTCTGTCAATTCTGTCAGCAGAAGCATTATCTAGCGTGTTCATCATTTCACGTTCTTGTGCTCTTCGCCTTGCGTTACGCGTCTGAGGCCGATGGCCTGCTTCTGCTGTAGAGGTGCCAGGCGAACAGCCAGCGTCGTTTTGCGCGATCTCTTCCTTCCGTTGATCCTCACTCTCACCGGCTGTTCCTCGCCCATCACTCTGCTTATTTTCTCTTCCTTTTGCCCGTGCACCCTGCCTGTCGCGGTTAGGCGGCTTCTTTGCTGTTGGCTTAGATGCGCTTTTGGCTGTCTGTCCATCTCTTGGAGACTTCCGCACTGGACGATTCTTGCCGCCATCTGCCTTCTCAGATTCATTGCTCGTCTCGCAGAGGGGGCGTTTTCGTCGGGTTCTTCCTTCACTCCTGTTATCTTGCACGTCCTTCGGCGATTTCGCAGTTGCATGTTGTTTCTTTTTGCTTGGGCTTGAGTCTGTCTTCTCTGCTTCTTTCGACTCACCCTCGCGTTTTTTCGGGTGTTTCTCTTCACTCGCCAATGATCGGCCATGTTTGTGTGCATTCGCCCCTTCATTCTCACTACTGTCTTGTCGCCGCAAATCGGGAAGCTCTGAATGCCGACGAGCATTGCGCGACAGTGCTGCGAAAACTTGAGGCTCCCTATCGGGAACGGTATGATCGCTGGCGTTTTGACAGTTCCCGTCAGCTGATCCCTCTTCATTGCCTGCTTCCTCTGCCTCTCCTGCTCCTGCTCTGTCAGCATCCGTGGTAAGAGTGGTATCTTGCTCACGGTCGTTGTCAACGCATACAGCAGCCGCGAAGAGCGCTATCGTCTGATGCCGCGGTGGAAGCAGAGGGGAACGGGCCGATGTAATAAACACCCAATGTCGGTGATATGACAGCAGCGTAGACCGTCGAGTTCTGTTCACAGTCCACATGTTCAGAGTGTCTTTATATGTTCTTCTCAGCTGCCGATCAACTGGAGAATACTCATGTTTCGGGAGCAATGAAGCCAAGCATTCTTGTCCACAACCGTGGCGGTTGTCGATTACCGTCACGGCTTTACTATCGGTTGGCCCAGCTGGCTTCAGAGAGGGAGAACACCTCCGGACATCTCGAGAATCTGCCGAGTCTCCGCATGAGTTCCGATGCTGAGCGTTGGCGGTGACTTCAGCGGCAACACAGGAAACCGAAGTAACCTCTCCACCATTTCGTCGTTTGGCTAACGGGTGGCTCCTGGGTATGCCCGCGAAAGGACTACGAGAATGGGGCCCGAATAATGTGAGGTCAAACAGCGAATTTGCTAGCTGGTATCCGCCGGAATCCAGGGTGGGGTCTGGTAGGTAAAGAGTGGTAAACGAAGAAACAGAGATGGAACAAGAAGCGACAATAGAGGCGGAAGCCTCGATAGAAGGAGAGACCCCTACAGGGGGAGCATTAAAAGAAGATATCAAAACGACTCTTTGGATGCTCCCTCGAGCTACCGCAGTCCGACGATTTCCGTCGCATGACTCGATAATGCTTTCGGTCGCGCTCTCGTGCCCGTCTCCGCTACCGCTGTCCACTTGCTTGAACAAATACATACCGCTTTCCTTCGTGTCGCGTGATTGAGCCTCCTCGCTGAGTCCTCCATGCGTACTATCTACAAAAGGTTCCACGCCCGTTAATGCATGTTGACTCGCACCCCATGATAACCAAGCTTGCTCGTGCCCACCTGGAGTAAGTAAGACAAGGATCTGGCCTTGACGGGAGTGACTCCGTCGACAGGTAACTCGTTGCGAAAGTTCCTCTCTTGCATCAGGTTCCTCTGTTCCTCCACATTTTTCTCCCCTTCTACTCTGGTCTGCAAATGACTCTTGGATCTTCAAAGCACAGAACCGCTTTCCCACGCCTTGGCGTAGGCATGCAGTCGTCTCGTCTGATTGATAGGCGTTCCCACTTTGTCGAAGGCACGGAGCGCCCACATCACATCGGATTTCGTCTGGAGGAAGGGTGGGAAATGCAGAGGAAACGGAGTCCTCCTCGTTTAACTCCTTACGCCCCTCGGGCGATAAATCGCACCCCTCTTCTCGCGTGCTGTCACCCGCCCTTGGGCTCTCGCCCTCATATAATGATGGAGCAGATCGTCTTCTCTTTCTCAACAGAAGAGAGTCACAAAACACCGAGCTAATTAGACGTGATGAAACACAGGCAGAAGATGTGGGCGCGCAGATTCCCTCCTTAGTCGTTACACCCGCACTGAGGGAATGAAAAAGCAAACCGTCTCGTTCACCGGAAAGGAGTTCTCGCACGACAATTAAGCCGGGGCACACGGCCAGCCTCCGTCTTGTGGCGGGAAGCCGGATCCATCGCTTGATTACGAAGCAAGAAGCAAGCACAAAGCACGAATTAAACTGGGACGTTGGTGAGGGCCAGGCTGCCACAGAAGGAATGCGGAGTGAAGATGGCAGCAGAGAAAAGACGATTGGGAAGAACAACCGAGAAGGGAAACTCTGAGAAGAAGTCGGCAAGGACAGAATGCGGGGCGACAGAGACAGATCCATCGAAGTTGTCGAACAGACAGTGTCGCGAACGAAGGCGCCTCGGCAGGGGGCAAACCCGCTGTTGCGAAAGCGATCCACTCCGGTTTGCCGTTCCAGCACATAGTAGGACGATCTGGAAGCGCTGCCTGTGCAAAGGGTCAGCCGAGAGGAAACAACGTCTCCTTCAGTTCGTCTCTCTTCGAGTTCTGCGTCTCCCCTCTTTTCCGACAGAGGGTCGCAGTAAATGCAACACGTGTCCCATGAGGAGTCACCGCCTGCCGTGAAAACAGGTTCGGTCGCCGGGTCATAATCTTCTCGCTTCTCTGTTATGTTCAGCCCGACGTGCGAGGAAGAAGCGAATTGACGTGTTATCTCCATAGTCCAACGCAAAAAGATGGTGGAGGCTGCGTTGCCACTCTCGCGACTATACTGCTGCCTCCCTGACGTTGAGGTCGACGGGCTGCCTCTCGAGACTGACAGACTGCCGGTGCCCCCTTCGGCTTCGTGAACAGTCGAGTTTGCCACGAACGCTCCGTGGATGCCGCGGGCTAGTAGATCAGCTGTTTCGCCATGGTCATAACAGGAGGAGGAAAGTGATTCTATTTGTGGACTTTGTCTCTCCAACGGAATGCCCTTATCGTCATCGGGGTCCGACCAAAATGCTGTAGATGCGGACATGCCAGGTTCGGTTTTTCCTAAAGTCGAATGAAGTCCCGTTTTATAGTTCGGTGATAGCGAAAAAGCACGCAGTGGCGCGGCCCTTTTATGGTTCTCTCCCCGGCTCACAACGATGGCTGCTTCGTGAGCATACCCTGTTCGTTCGAATTCCGAAAAGAACGGACACCATTCACGATTGTCTTTGCAGTTATGTGCAGCACGTAGACCCCATCCCATTACCACAGCTACCATCTCCGATTCCTCTTGAGATGCATAACCTGCTCTGAGGCTTTGTCCGCCATGTCTGGGGTTCCCGCCGGCTCCTTCGCTCAGTACCGGATGTGTCCTCAGCGCACTAAAAAATGCGGTAGCATGCAAATGATCTGACGGCTGCACCGCCAGCGGTTCCTCGTCTTCGTTGCCTATGCCTAACGGGGTCTCCCCGGCATCAGTGCCAGATAGCGAACAGCCACTGAAACCTCCCGTGCTTCGGCGAGAGACAGATTCATCCTGAACTGAGGCGAGCCGGAGATCATGCTGGTTCTTGTGTTCTTTGTCTTCAGCCATAGCGTTTGCTCCCGCAATCCCATCCGTGTCGTTCTCAGGAAATGCATCGGGCACTCGGGGAGGCTTAGGACACAAGGAAGGAGCAGATAAAGGCTGGTGAGTAGCACGAAACGAATAAGGAACCCACAGATGTTCCGAGCTCGAAGAGATATCCACTGGAGGTCTGTTGATTAAGGTGCAGTCGTCAAAATGCGTTTCCAAGAGCGAGGACGTCGTGTGTGAAAACGCACTTCTATTTAGAAGCCATGACGTCTGACGCTCATGGTATGTTGACATCGGCAAGCGTGGTGAATTTCTATTATACACGTCTTCTTTTACAGCCTCCTCCTTCACCATTGTTTTGTCTCTCACGTTATTCGTACATTCTGAGTAAGAAGAGGCATACTCCCCTGTGTCTGATCCCTTCAGGTTAAAATCAAAATACTCATTGGAAGCACTTGCCGTTGGGGTCGACGAGCCGGGAGTAGCTCTGCCTGAAGCGGCGAAGGCACCATGCGTTTCCTCACTTTCCTCGAATGTACAACTATTTTCCAAGCGGCTATCTTGCGTAGTCAAAACAGAAACAGCTATTTGGTCGCTGTCCTTGGCACCGTTACCGGACGCCAAATGGCCAGAAGGGGATGGCGGGAACGATGACGCTTCGGATCCGCTCACGTTGCTTCCATTCACACGTTGTACTTCTACTTCGTCGTGTTGTGCAGTGCTCCCATGCAGCATCTGTTGATGCCTGTTTTGCTCCTGTCCTTGTCGTTCGATTGCATTCCTCTGCCTCGTGGCCGTAGTCTGTAGCACACCCAGCTGCCGCCCGGCATGACTGGTTTCTGTTGGAGTTGCCAGACTGCAGCTACCGCCTTCGCGATCTGTTCCTTGTCCGGCGTGTCCAGTATTTCCTGTGCCTTGCCTGTGTCCAATGTCGCATTGGTCTTCCTCTTCCACTCCTCGGTACACCCACCGAAATTCCCCTGCTGTCTTCATTCCCTGGAGGTCACCTCCCCTTTGTGGTATGTTGTAACCGAGTAATGGTGAATGGTTGCTAGCACTCGATGTGGGCGTCGCGTTCCGATCAGATGAGGAAGCCGAGGATACCGGTAGAACAGAAAACGCAGACAGAACTCCCGCACATTCATCCTCATGCAAATGACATGGTGTGTCATAGACAGATCTCGTCACTCTGTCGCACGACAATGACAAAGGCTCCTCTTCGGCAATGCTGATGGCAGCATTAGCTACCGCCGTGGCGAGAACCGAACATCCGCCCTTTCCCTGAAGACGAGGCACGAATGCGTTTTTCCTGCTGTCGGTGGTTTGTGGGGCCACGGATCCCGACAGTAATGACGTGCTCATCCCCTCCTGTTGTTCTTCACAGAACATGTTACCACGTGAGAGTGAAGTAGTATCACTCGAGGCGGTATACTGTTGGGTTTGTCTCACAAAAGGGAGACCAGCCTCTGAAGTTGAATGGTCATCTGGTAGGTTAGCAACCCATCGTGTGGGAACGTCCGTTAGTTTCACAAAACTGCAGGGGTCCGTCTCTCTGAAACACGATTTCTGACTCGATGCGAGGACGGGAGTCGTATCAGGCACTGGCAAGATAGTGGAGGAATCCACACGATGAGGAGGAGGCTTAGAGGGAATCGAGCAAGTCAGAGAAGATGAGGGAAGAAGAGAGGAAGAAGTATGAAATCCATGCGAAGAGAGACAAGTGGAACCAGCAGGAAGCGAAGATGCAGATAACATAGGTGAAGAGAAACGAGGCGGAGAGGACCCGGCCTCAGGGCAAGGGGTCGGACAGCCAATATGATGGGCTTGACATGCCGGGTCATCGCCATTTACCTCGTTTCCTCGATTGTAGCCAGATTCTCGGTCTTGCCAATCTGTCGAATAGGACCTAAGTTCACGGGGCCCACTACGTGACGTGTCGGAGCTGGAATCATGCCCATGTGATAGTAAACAAGTCTCCTCACCTCTCACAGGCCACTGATGTTCTTGGCAGCCGAGCAAATGTACATTCTCACTTTGCATTCCAACGCATTTAGCATCTCCAACACCACCTTCCTGGTGCGCGCCCTGTGCCACAATGGGCTCATTGTCCACGTGACCCTGATTACGACAAAGCACAGTAGAAAGTTTTATGGACGCCTGTGTTGAAAGCGCATATTGCTGCCTGATGCGCAGTAAACCCTTTTTACAACTTCCGCTTTCACCAGCCGCATGCAAGGATCCAGTATGGACATCAGGACTGCCCATGCCAGCGAAGATACATCCATCTCGTTATGCCTCATGTCTCTGGGACTCTGCAAGACAGCATTTAGCGTGCTTCCCTAAGTGGCGGGGTTCGTTGCCTACCTCCGCAGACAAAATTGCTCTGTCCCTTCCACCAGAACTGTGCCAGACTTGGTAACCTCCTCTGTGAATAACGGGTTCCCTTGCACGCATGTCCTGGTCAGATCCTCTATTATCGAAAGTGGGTGAAGTGACGAAAAAGGAAGACCCAGCATGCAGGGTCTTGAAAGGCCTGTGCACGGTGTGGCACCCCCGCGATGACGCGCTCCACCAATCTGGGGACTCGCATGACACTGACTCAGACGCGGAAGACGGGGAGACATCATGCGACCAAGGGACGGCTATCTCTGCCAGGAATTCAGGCACGGCTTCATGGCTTGGCGCATTGCTCCTTTCCTCACGAAAAAGACTCTCCTGTATACATGTGAGGGTGTCTGAGGAGAGTGGGTGTTGTTGACAACCAGTACCAGCAGAACGTCTCCAAAGTGATCTACGGTTTCCTGTTCGGATAATCGGTTCTCGAACAAGGAGAAAATCAGAGGAAATGCCTGACGCCTCTGTGTCGCTTTCTGATACAAATGGAGTGGTCGATGAAGGAAAACATGATGTTGGGCAGGAGATCGTTCCAATGCCATCACGGGGTCGATGCGTCGTTGGCCAGTTCCTGTAAGCCACCATGTGACGTTCGGTCAGTTTCCGTTTCGGGGCTACTGCGCCGTGTGGAAAACTCGTGTCAGCCTCAACGTGACTTCGGTTGCCCTGAAAAGGCAAAAGAGCGTGGACATGCTGAGGCTCGTACACTGTCTCTGGCCGGTCACAAAGATGCGAAGAAGACGAAGGCGAGACATGTGCGTCATGCCGAGGCGCCTTGTCGCCATGGCAGCGAATTTCGTTTCTGCGGCAATGCTGAAATCCGCTGTCGCTTTGTGGAGAAGCGACAGCTGGAGGATCTTCGTGGTTCATCGAACAAGCAGAAGACGAAGAACAGTAAAAAGCCGCAGGCCCGCACCTGGTGATGTCCCTGTGGTGAGACACGTGTGTCTGGCAACCAGGACAAACCCCTCGGTTCTGTAAACTCCAGGGGGAGTCAGGAGGATGGCCGTGACCAATGGAAGTTGATGCCGACAAAGCAGGGGACAGACTGGCTGGAGGATGCAAGCTGCGGTGACAGCTTCGACGTGAATTGAGACAAGGTCTTGTTCCAAACCCACGCGCGTTATATATTTCACAATATCCTTGGGCATTCCTGCGTGCAGAGTCTGAGAGGCACCTCGCCTCAATCGCAAGAGATAGAGCTTGGGCTGATCCGTATTTCATGCACGAAAAGCTCTTGTTCGTGGTAGTTCCATTGGCATTCCTAACCACGGCCCTATACGCTCTTCTCTGGTTGTCATAACGAACTCCGAGTGGAAGCCCCTGTTCTGATTGAACGCGTGTGAGAGGCCGGTAAGCATATTCGTCAGTAACGAAAGAAGACGGTACACACCATGAACATGATACAGGAGAGGGTTGGGAAGGTGGCGATCGGTAGCCCTCTAGAGCAGGAGGCGAGTGAAAGCTTGAAGCAGGGGTGTCTGCTTGAGTTTTGGACAAAGATGAGACAATGGGAAGGGCTTGAGCAGCGGATTGTATGCTGAGGCGGTTTGCATGTGGGACGCCGTACGTGATTGAATTGATTTCAGACCGAACAGGTCCACTGTAGGATACCCGTGGATCACAACCTGTACACCCGTCGGGGGATGATGGCTGAGATGACGGATAGAACGACCAGAAATCATCTGAAATATTACCATAAATCTGAACAGGAGACGCACACGACTGCGGCGACTTCCAAACAGGCTGCTGCTGTCGATGGTTATGACAAGGTGGCAGCTCCATGTGTGATCTTTCTTCCTCTCTTCTACCACAACAGATGTGTGCCGGACGTCCGATTTCCGCTGCAGAAGTAAATTGGCACACGTTACCACGTTGCTGGTGGTCTTGAGGAGTCAGCAGTTCGGGAGGCAGGCGTGACCGACCAGAGGAACCAATATGCTGGTTGAGATTTGCCGAAACTGAAGAAACTCCACAGTCGTGTTTTCCGTGGAGAACAACGGGTGGAGGCGAAAAACACAGATACATGTCGCCGGCAGAGAAGGAGGTTCGCCGCACGGGGCAGTCGCCTTCAGAGGAAGGTGAGTCCCTCAATACAAACACGGGGGTCTTGACCCTTTCGCAGCGTTCCTCTACTCCATCGAAGGTATCCACCCCGGGCGAAATTGTGTCAGGCAGTGAAGCGCCTTCAGCGTTCGCTCCTTTCACCTGTGAGTCTTGCACCGTCACACCTGCTTCACGCTCAGGCCACGACTCTACGGTATATTCGTTCTTTTCATCTGCGGATAATGCCTTGTCCTCATGCGCGTGAGGCTCTGATGTTTTCTCACGGGTGCAGAGGCTGTCTTCAAGATCAGTCATCAGGCCATGAGAGCCCTTCTGCGAGGCAGAATTCGCATTGCAGTTGGGAAGTGTATTGGGAAAGCTCGTACACGCCAAGGGCAAACCTTCACTCCGACATTCTCTATATTCAGGTTGTATCCCTAAGCCTCTGTCACTGTTTGTATTCTGTTGATCAGAAGAAGAAGGAGAAGAGAGACTGAAGAAGCTGTTTGGGGCACGCGGGCCTGAGACCTGTCGCTCACATCCGATGTCGGCAGCGGTGCATGGTGACTTCTCCATCGTGTTAAAAAACCAAAACCTGGATGTAAAGTGTAAGCTGAAGGGCGTTTTTCCATGCAAAGTACGGACGTTCACACGCGTATTATAGAGCGAGAATATTATGGCCAGAATACAGTTCTGAAAACCAAACGATGTTTCGCATAGTACAATCAGCTCCAGTACATGTCGTCACGTTGTCCTTCTGCCGTCTTTGAAGAAGATTCAGTTGCCCATTTCTCCCGCTTTTGTAAGCCAACGTCTGCACTGTTGCCGTTGCCTCGTTCCTGATTTGTCAAAGCTCACCGGAAATTACTTGGTGTGTTCTTGTCTCTCGCATATCTTTCTTCTGCAGGAGACTCCTCCACAATATATATAAACGTACACGATGTCCGGCGTGCACACTCCAAACATTTATTCGCTCGACACCGCGGCAACCACCTGTTATTCATTTATTTATATATACCTCTTCCGTCCAAGCAAAGGCTGACGGCGACAGCCGTTATGTCGTTCCAACTGGGCCTCCGGGTCGAAAAAGACGCAAACGCGATGCATCAGGTGATCTCCTGTGATAAATACAGGAAGTCGCGAAGTTATATTGTTCCACAACGAGTCTTCGATGCAGATATTACCATGTGTCATAGAGATGACGGTAACAGTGACCAACTGCTATAATCAAAGCGAGACACGGGAGGTTCGAACAACACAATCTGGGCAGTCATCGAAGCTTCTGGATAGCGCCACACTCGCAAAAGAACCTCCGCCGATGTAAACTCAACTCCACCGTCGGTTTCAAAAGGCCATCCCTCTGGACCACAGCTCCGCTAAATAGAAGAAGTATTTATTTTTTGACACATGATGTGGCTCACAAAGTTTCGTAGAAGGTAGAGAAACTGACCAGCGCACGGCGAGGGAAGTCGCTTGAGTAAGAGTGTCACGCTTCGTGATCGTGTCACTTTCTGTTCCTAAGGAATTGTTTGCGGTCCTCACAAACAGATGAGTGACCAAGAAATGAGAGTAATGCGTGCTTCTCCCCAGAAAGTGTTTTACGCGCTTCGTGTCACAGATAGGGTCATGTTCCCGGGCAGCGTTCAACAGAATCAGGACTACTTTGTTCACTAAAGACGCACAGCAGCGGTTGTGTGCACAGCAATTCTGATTCACGTTGAAACCCAACAGAGGTTTCTGAGAGAAGGTAGCGACAGCTGACACGTCTTTATGAATGATGCGCACGCATCAGGCTTGATATTGTAACACGCATAGACGAGCTGTGTAGCACATATTGCCGCGGAATGTTGGCGGTCGAAACACATGAAAAGCATCATGGAAATACCCTTTCGATTCAGAGGAATGAAATGGATATTTTGCCTTCGGCTCCTGATAACATCTCTTTCCCTCGAAAACCTTAGCGGCGGGTAGTTGAGTTTACGTGTCCGACACGCTCAGTTTCTTTTTCGCGGCCCTGGATGCAATGAATTCCAAGGGATCACTCCCTAAACCCGTCCACCGTTTCTGGCCAAAAAGAGTTTCTGTTCTCCCGACGAACGAGAACCCCACGCGCGAATCTGGTTGCTTCAGAAATCAGGATTCAGTGGGCGTTCAAGCTGAATCGTTTTGTAAGGAGCTAGCCAAAAATCATGTCGATGGATGGGGCTGATGTCAAACCAGCGAGCTCCAAAAACCGGAAGCGTGGCTGTCATCGTCCGACCCAAGGCAACAGGCACACCCACATTTAAACCGATCGACAGTACACATGATGGGCATGTGTTAGTCACTATCCAACAGGGAGGTGAGGTTTGGTTGCGAGCAGTAACCTAACAGCAGGAACAAGCGGTTGTTTAACACATATTTTGGAGTACACGTTAAGCCACGACAGAAACAAGCGCGTCGACCAGTTTACCCTGCAACATCATTGAGATGGCTCCAACTAGCTGTAACGTCTTCCGAAGGGCTTCCTGTCACCACACCTGAACGTTCAGCTATATCAGTAGCTTTCCAAACGCTCTACGAATTGGTTGGCAAATTCGATGGTAGGGCGTGTGAGAGGGACGCTACATGGATGCTCGCCTCCAATTTCGTTTCTCGTTTCATATTCCTGTCGGGGAAACAGCACGGCACTGAATTCTTGAGGGTAAGGTGTGGGTACACGGTAGCTGTCCACAGCTAAGTCGTAGAGAACAAGTCAAATACGTACAAGAATATGCAGACGGAGTTCTTTGCAAGTATGCGTTTCTGAGTTGTTGGTGAACGACTCACCGTGGAATAGGGAAACAATGCCAAACGTGCACAGGCTCTGCAGTGGGACAGAGGCTATGAAGAGGTTCATCCCGTGAACGACTGTGGGAAGTAATCAGAAGATGCATACATGTCCGTGCTTGTCATTATCCATTTCTTGGAAAGAGACTTAAAACGCTGACACAACCGATATCGCCGAAAGCAGATCCGGTGTGTACATGGAATTTCAGACGCTTGTCTAGTGCACGGTAGAACATGTTGGCGCAAGCTGGGGCATGGCTTGGCCTACGCTATTGCAACAGTTATCAGATTTTATTGTCGTCAGTAAAACTGATTTTCTAGATGTGCTTGGAGCCGTCTGCTGACTAAAGAGGGATGACCCTCCCAATGTATGATTCTTGCTTGTGACAGTCATGTCACACACCGTAGATAAACAAACCAGATACGCGTTAGAAGTGTGAAACGTCTGACTACGGAATTGCCCACGCCCACAAACTAGTCTCTGATGACTTCTTCGGGCAACAGAAACGCACATTGATGATGGGCTGGATATGCGTCCAGCACAACGATCCTGAGAACAGGCGAACTTTGTTTGTGACAAGGCTGAACTCAGCAAAGCTGTTGCCGTCCGCTGCCCTTTGAAAGACATACAACCGCAATATATCGGCAACCCGGAAAGATATATCACTCCATGATATATATATATATATATATATATATATATATATATGTTCAACCACAGGCGACAAAGCGGCGTAGATTGCAGCGTCACGCGTGGCAGCTTGGAGAGATGCGGTTAGTTCTCTGTCTTGCGGGTTGTAGCCAGTATGCATTGCTAGAGTACTCTCGCTGGAGTCGAAATCTCTTTAGACAGTCTACCAGAGGCTTCGAAAGCAATGCCTAGTTGCTTGCCATCCAGGGAGCTTAGCGGAGTTAAAAGAAGTCCCCAGGTCTGCTAGAGTATCTGGAGTCAATGAATATTACAGTGAATAAGCGACATTTTTTCCCTTGACATGTTCGCTTCCGCAATTTTTTCATTTTTTCAGATGCCTTCTCACTTGTTGCACACAAAGTTGTTTGTCATATTCGCCCCTGTGTCCTGCTAAAAAAAATTCAACTCCAAATCCTCACGCCATACTTGACGACGCTACCAACATAGTCTGGTTAGTAGCGTCGTGTTTTCGACCCTGAGGAAGAGTTTGGCTCATTGGTCGCTCAATATGAATCAAAAAGAGCCCGCCCCTTATTTTTAAAAATATGCACACGCATTCGTGGTGTTCCCTGCTGGCGACATAAAAAATTCTCCAGACGTGGACGTAGACCACTACCTTATTTCCTTGAATCCGGATTTACCGACGACATGAACGGTGAAATAAGAATGTGGACTTTCAGATTAGATAGTCGCGAAATCAAGTATAAATCTAAAGTGTTTCAAAGTGGCGTTATTACTCAACAGCTTTATCCATGGCGTGTGACACTGCCCCACAGACGAGCGCGCGCCACTGCTCACGGAAAAAAGGTGAAAAGTAGCTGCGTTTAGTCTTCTGACTCAATATTTTTATCTACTCATCGTGTCTGACAAACAATAGTACAGATAAGGCGGCAGTGATTAACTTTCTTACAGTAAGAGATCTGCTCACCGGGGTTGCCAGCGACCAAAGTCCTGCATGCAGATGGAGACTTATTTTCCCGGCGGGAATTAAAAAAGCTGCAGTTCGTATAATTATGTGTGTCACCCAGGTTCCCCTCTGCAATACGCCGTCGAGTTTTCTTCTAGAGTTGGATTTATCCTCTTGACTCATCTTTCCTCCATGCTGAAGAACAAGAGAGCTCTGTTGTGAAGTAGAAAAAGAAATATTCCTCGGTTTGCATATCAAGTCCAGCGCCTAAGCGAATTGACACCACTGTGTCGAATTGTGCATGGGTGCCGTTCCAGGACACAAAGCTCTATTGGTGCCCTTTCACACCGCTTGTACCTGAGTATCTCTCGAAAGTGTGAGCAGCTGAATATGCGAAGGTGTGGATTTATCGAGGGCCTTTGAAGACTCCTCGTGGCCACCCTGCAGGGTTGCGCGTCTCGAGTTTTCTCCCGTAGAGATGTGTCACATGCTTTCATCCAACTGGTTAAGCAATTACATGTATATTTAGATGATTTGATACGATTAATTTTGCGTTTCCGAATGCTTATGTGCATCACAGGGTGTTCCGATCCGTGATATCAGAGTGATACAGTATCGCCACAAATTTTGCCAAGGATGAAGTTCGGCCTCCTTGTGATAGGTCCTGCCGGGAGCGGCAAGAGCACGTTTTGCCACTATATCCATCAGCACATGGAGGTGTTGCGGCGACATTGCCGCTTAGTGAATCTGGATCCGGCAGCAGAGTATTTTGCGTACCAACCCGACATCGACATTCGTGACCTCGTAACGGTTCAAGATGTTGAAGAAGAGCTACATCTTGGGCCAAATGGAGCCCTTGTCTACGCGATGGAATTTCTTCAAGAACAGATAGATTGGTTAGAATCTCAGTTTGCGGATTTTGGAGAAGACGAGCTCTTCATCATTGACTGTCCTGGACAAATTGAACTCTATACACATCTCTCGTTAATGGCGGAAATTTGCAGTAGCATTCAGTCATGGGGCATCAGACTGTGTGCATGTTGTTGTTTGGACGTTTCATTCATGACTGACGCTTCAAAGCTCTTAGGCGGTTCTCTTATGGCTCTAAGCGCCATGGTACAACTCGAGCTGCCCCATATCAATCTTCTTACAAAGTGTGATCTGGTGGATAAGAACCTATCCCTCGCAGCTGCACAAAGGCGTGCTACTGGTCGGCGGGTCAGATCGCGCAGGGACATGAGACGAACGCAAGGGACGCAAGACAGTTTCGAAGATCACTCCGACAGTGAGGAAGAAGACGATGAAGAGGATGAGGACATTAGTCCATGCTCCGCGTCTCGTACATTTGGACTCTCTGCGCTGGCGGCTTGGCCTGATTACGCCGATGAACCGACAGACGCGAAAGAGGCGGCTATAGACGCCCTACTGTCTCGGGACCCCCACCAAATCGTCCAGCAGCTGGATGTGAGCCTTGCTCGTCACCTGCCTGCTCGTGGTTTTGTTGGCTTGTGTCTGGTACATTTTCTTTCTGTCTTCCGATCTTCTGGTTCGCTCTGCCACCAACGCGTTCACACAGATACGACAATGGAGGTCAGCCTTTCGGACGGACCTACGATTAACATTCCCATTCATTCACTCCATAATCTTTATAGATATGAACCGTTACATCCTTTACGTGTGCTCACTGAGCGATACCATCTGTATTACACATTTATGTTTATAATCCTACGACCGTTTATGCATTTGTCGTTTGTTGGTTTGCAAAGTGTGTATCGTTTCTCCTCCTCGCAACACGCTTAGTCTGTGATGAGCAGGCACACCGCTCTACGCTGAAACAATGGATGCGATGAGAGAGTAGGTGAGTATAGCCGGAACCATAATCTACAGCGCATGCGTGAGAGAGACAGTTGTGCTTATTTTTGTTAAATGCCTTTACGCAGCTGAATTATGTCGAATTATCGTGTGGCTGCTCAATGTCTGCGCCTGTTCGTAGGAGTGCATGCCGGCAAAGTACAAGGCGCTCAATGCCGCGTTCGCCACTCTCATCGAGGACTACAGCCTCGTCTCCTACCTACCATGCAATGTTTTGGACGAGGAGTCTTTAGCCGTTGTGGCATCTGCCGTAGATCACGCTGTTCAATATGGGGAAGATATGGAAGTCCGGGAAAGTGACTTGATTGGCAATGCACAAGGCGACTAGGTTCCGCTCCTGTCGTGACTTCGGCACTTTGCGTTCTCAGCAGAAAATATTGCTGTGAGTGTCTGTGCCAGAGGCTTGAATGTTGCTGCATAACCGTCCTGGTGTCGAATGTCCATGCAGACCTGTTGTTGGCTTTTCCCGTGAACTTCATGCTGGGTGATAAGGCTTCAGAAAATTGCAACTCCTTGATACTAAGCACCATTTTTCACATGGAGGTTGGTCTCCTTATCTGTGTACTGTGAATAGTCTTTCGACTGGTAAACAGGTATCAAAAACCATGTGAGCGTATTTTCAGGAGTTTTTTGTTCAGGTTGAGAGGCTTTCCTGAAATGTGTGTCGCCTTGTTGAACGGTAGTTACATTTTGTTTCGTTGTCTTGTCCCCACAGTCAAAACAGTAAACACTGGTTCGCGCAAGGAGCTTTTCGCGCCTTATGGCATCGTAAATGAACCCCCCATGCACACATGCTTGTCAGATCGTGGGGGGTGTCCTCCTCGGGTATTTGTTTTAGTGGTTGAGCTCTGGTTGATTACCATCTTGCTTCTACTTCAGCGTCCAAGGTGCACGGTATCCTACAAGCAGAAAGTAGTGGATGGCGAGAGGCGGGCTCTGACGGGACTTCAGGGGATCTGTAAAAGTTGGGGGGTTCCATAATGCTCACATCAATGCGAGCCGCCCCCAGTGGTACAGCGAGTGAGCTTGAGGGTTCTCTTCGGTCAGGCTCATAGAGCTCTTCGTGTGAGAGAATCTTCAAGGGTGGTGAACCGAAGGTAGTGTGCAGTTGGAGAGCGCGACAATTCAACTTGATCTGGGAATTTGGCGTATTGACACGCCGTCACCGTTCAATTGCATTGATAGACGAAATTCATCCTCGGTGCATTTCCCGGCGCTGGCTGGCCGTCCTTCAACAAAGTTCGGGAAATCATGGCTCCCACATTTTATTTCTAGTGGACACAGTTTACAGAGGAATTCCGAGCTGCGAAGCTGCTCTACTGTGACGTTTCCACACCTCTTCAGGCTCATACCGGGCTCCTGGCGTATCAGTGTCAACTAACGTGCGACAATCAAGGTCTGTTTCTACGAGGAATGTTATAGACAGGGGACCGACATCGGCTACCATACAACCTGGGTGCCGCATTACGATGACGTCAGCATCTGGTTAGCGCGCATTTCGTCGTGTAATTATGATCTGTTATTACCGCCAACTAATACTGTTGCCAGCGCAAAAATATCAATCGTTTCCTTCCCTCCCCTACTCTGCTTTTCCCACTGAACTTCCGCATGGGACACGAGATCCCGTACGCCTGCGTCTATCAGTCATGTCGCCTCTGCTGTATTTTGAAGCGGATCCTTGCTTGCTGTGTGGGCTGACGCATCAATGCAAAACGCAACTGGCAAAATACACAGCGCGACCGGGTACCGGACACATCGCACACAAACCGTCGCGCGGTGCGACGTCGTTCAGTGCTTGTCGGTATGTGCAGCGGACTTCGACAAGCTAAGGGTTCGGGTTCTTCGCAGAAGCGACCATGCATGGGATTCGGCAGCTCTTGGAGCGAGATAGTTTGCCGAGTAGTTGTTTCATAAATCTCTTGCGACATCAACCGCTATGGATGAACTGTCCAACTCCTTGCTCCCACCCGTTCGGCGAATTCCTCTTTCTCGTAGTTTTCATCCTTCTTTTAGTTTATCTACACTTGTGTTTCCCATGCCACCGACTACCGGAACTGCAGCTGCAGCAGCGTTTCTGAACTACTCTTCGAGGACATTTCTCTCACCAGAGACTGTTCAGGCTTAGTATACAGCAACAGGAAACCACACACGGGGATCTTAATGTCGGGAGCGCAAGCTCGTCTACTCGCACATCACGATCAATATACCACGACTTGCGTCGGGATCCCGCCGATGTTGGGGTATCGTTTCTTACGCTTGTAATCGAAGAGAGACGCAGCCTCCATCAGAACGGCAGACTTGTACCGACAGTCACTCGTTGTAACCATACAGCGCAAAGTTTTGAAAATTAAACTGCAGTAAGGTGGGGGGAGCAAAACTGCCGCAAGTTGCTCGCCAGTGAGGCATGATTAGATTCACGAGGCGATGTTTAAGGGATACGGTGTTCCTTGTTCGGGCTGCGAGCGTCACTGCCGTCGGTAAAGTATTTCAGGGACACACTTCGCTCGACGGACGATAATCCTGTTCGCCATACACTCTCGCGGCTACCAAGGCAGGTCCCCGAACTTAGCAATTTGCTCCGAATTTGGTGTTTGGGGTCTTACCAAAATAACAACCATCGCTTCACTGGACGCTAACGTAGGTCTCCACATTTGTTGTTGTGGGATGAACAATCAACAACGGCACCATAAGGTATATACATACACCTAGCCGCACGCGTCAATACCAATAGTACTAACGAGAAATAGACACTCTCTTAATCCACATCACTCGGGTCTGTTGATTATGGGTAACTTAGGAAAGGGCTACGGTACCTTGTCTGAGCAGAAAGGTATGAAAATCAAGTGCAGCAACGTGTGTTCTTTCTTTGAAGAAGGTATCACATGCCTCTCTGTACGCTGTCAGTCCCTAGCCAAAATCACATTCCTCCTGCCGAAGCTCAAGCACAGGAACCAAGCCACCTCACCGCACGCCGTTCTGTGTCTTGTTCCAGTATCGGAGAAGCCGCGTTTTTCGAACCGCTGTTACGACAGAACGAAAACCACTACAAAAAACAGCACGACTAACCCAAACGACCGACCTCGTACCATGTTTGTATTCAAAAAGCATCATAGCCTACGTACCGTTCGCAAGGGACCATGTTTCCCCCGGGAACGATAGACGATAGATCAACAAATATTCCCGAGATCAACAGTCTGGACTCCAGAGGAATGAAAAACACATGAGTTGCAACCCGGACTCTTCTAACAGGTACGTGCATGTCAACACAAAAAGTGGCACAAAGTGAGTTTTGCATTGGCATCTGAGTGTCTACGACACCAGAAACTGGAAAAGTCATAAAACGTTGTATTTCGGTATACAACAGCAGTCCGCTCACTCAAGATGCACGTGCGTAGCACCGCGTTATTCCGTAAGAGGTTGTAGAATAATTACGGGCGGCGTAGGCATGGGCATCATGTACTTTCCCAGAATGACGGTACGCATAAACTAGTAATTTCCTCAATGCCTCTTCAGGTGATCCACGACCGAAAAAGAAATCAAAGCGCCTGAAGAATTTCAGATAGCACGTGGGCCTGTCGGATTTATTGAGGTGACTGTTTCGTCATTTGTAGCCATGTCAACATTCATTGAGCGATGACAGTGCAACATAGGAAAATCTGCTTCTCACGATCTGATATTTGACACAACAACGCAAGTTTCTGTGGTACCCGACAGAGTGACGTGTTGCAACCGTTTTCCCCCAAACAACGAAAAACTCGCCTGAAGGCAGTGAACAATCCGGTCATATAGGCAAGAAACAACGGAAACAGCTGAGATGCCCCCGCGACAGGCACGTGTAAGGGCACATCGCCACATATAGCACAGAGATCGAAAGTGCTATGTAGCCGAGGTTTCTCGGGAACAAGTGCATTGACTCGCTCAAAAGCTTGTGAGAATGCAGGTAACGACCTATTGGTACCTTCAACCATGCCCGACCTTTGTTTTCCATAAAAAACTAAGAGCCATTTCCTCTATCGTCAGAAGTAGCACAATACCGCTCTTCAGTGGGCGGTTTGTGACGTTGTTTTCTTGAAACAAGCTTCCGCAGATTCGGACGAACATGTGAAAAACATATATCGCTTTATGGGTAACACTCCTTCGAATTGATACCTTCCTTCAGACAACAAGCAGACGGAACAAGGGCCTCCTCTGCATAAGATAATAATATACATAGGTATTCTCTTACATGTACCCAATGCATCACGCCTTACAGTCAATGCAGTGGCGTTTTTCCGCAACACACTGAAAGCAGCATTCGCGACCTCCTGGTTGTATTACTGTCATTTTCATCTCTAACGCCACACTCTTGCCTCGAGTTCAAGTAACCACTGAATGATAGTGTCAGCCGTGGACAATCACCCCTTCCACCCCATTGGGTGCGCGTCGATTACTTCTTTCAATATAACCTAGGTGGGAAAAGGACCGCCTATTAGGCTTAACGAGACGGCTATGAATGTTACCGACCACCGCCGTCACCATTCGTTTCCCACCCACTGCTCACAACGACTAATCCAAGCTCCCACTCATCCACCGTCATTCCGCCCCCCACAGTTTGGCACTCCTGAAGATAGTCATCCTTGCGTCCCTCCTGTGTCCAGTTATTCTTCGCACACGGATGCACGCTCTCCTCACGTCTAGTACGATTCACACACCACACAGCAACACTCGCAGTTCTGTCATACCCTCTGGGGCGGCATAACGTTGTGAACCAACACGATTTAGTTCCTGCAATTGTGCACATACCAAACGTCGAGTTTTACATGAGTTCCACAGCGGCGACTTCGCAGGCACCATGAGACGGTGCTAGTATCTCTGGTAATGTCACCACAGAAACCAACTACGAAGTCGCTTGAGAGCACGACTACACCTAGCCAGAAACGCAGTGGAAAATGACGGCTTCTGGTTCTCCAGTATCGGCCTCAGGCACGCGACCACTCCGCGTCCTAAACGGTTTCGCGTTAGAAATCAAATGTGGTGCATCAGCAGCATGCCACTACAAAACGGGCTGTCGTCTCCCTAGCTGCCTCTTCCACCGTTCGTAGGCTGCAGCCTCACCGTGCAGTCTGCGGATGCGCAGTCGCAATAAACTCGTAGCCGTGCAGAGCAGCAGAACGGTCTTGCATCACGTTGCTCCTGATATTCATTTAGCGCTTTGCACCGTTTCCCATTATGCACGTGCCCACATTTGCGGTACACAAGAAGCACAATATACAGGATTACGGGACAAAGGACTTCCCGGTTCGTGACACGCTCGCCAAACTCAGTTCTTCGCTTTATCAAATTCTACGGCCGCTGTAAGCCTCAGTCTTGGGCTCTAGCCACATTCGTTTCATCGACGATTTAAACTCGGTCTGTGCGTCGTTACTGGCGTTTCGTCTGCTGCCGATGGCTCTCCCCTTTATCCTCTGAGGGTGCATCTGCAATCGGTTTAGCTGTGACGTCGGGAGGAGGGCCTCCGACGTCTCCGTAAAACTTGCTTATCATGTCTTTCAACTGTTGACGAAACACGGCCAGTACAACGTCTGACTGAAGTCCTAGAGGTGTGTCACCTATGAGACGTTCAGTCGTACTGCGACGTTGCAGTCCCCGCCCGCTGCCTCGTGCTTCATTCTCGGAATGCGATGCGAACGGTTGAAGTGACCCAGGATTCGGGAGGTCCGTCATGCTTTCGGTATTGCGCCCATCCTGGTTATCCTGTCGCAGACTCTGTGTTCCATCGTGTATCCACGCAGTCGTGTGCCCGTCCACACCATGTGTGTGACCGTTTAGTCGGGTGCCCTTTTGGACATTTATCAGCGTGAGCTGCTGGAACTCAGACGCTACCAAAGCGTCGTTGAGCATAAACGATTCGCTGTCTTCTGTACCACATTCCTGCACTCGTATCCCAGGGCCTGCTGCTTGGCACAGTCCAGAGGGCCAGCTGCTATGGCTTCTGCCATTCTCACAATTCTCATTTGTGGAGAAGCAGCTGCTTAATTTGCCGGACGCCTCCGCCAAAACCCTCGGGGCAACCGACCTCTCCTCAGGCCTTCCTCCGTTAAGTGGCCTGCAACATTTTGGACCGTTGATGTACTCCAAATCCGAGCGAGACCCAAAAATTTCGCATAAACTGGCCTCGACGCATCGTGTGTCCATCAACGATTGTAGAGAGATTCCTGCAGTTCCTTCGCTAGCCGGTGAGGCGCTGAGGGACTTCGACATCCTAGCTGACGTGGATGCATCAATCATCTGCCCTGTTTGTAATGTTGTGCGGTCAGCTGCCTCTCTTCCAAGGCGAGCGGTCATGAGCAAGGATGACGCCACCAGACGGCTGAGTATAGAGGTCCAGAAACCAGATACACACGCGCACACTGGTCTCGGCGAATTTGTGTTTCGAGCTGGCACAGGCTACACACATTTTTCGAGATTAACTGGCGAGGGAATGCAGTTCGAATCAACTTTCAACGTATTTCTTGCATATCGTCGCGACTCTCTTACCTGCTGCTTCTCTCATCAGACGCGACCGCCTTTTGCGCACAATCCGATTCCCACAGCCCAGCGGCAACATCGAAGTGTCGCCACTGCCACTGAGCCTCTTGTTTTGTCCTGATTTACAAGCACGGGCGAGGGCACGGAGTACGACTGGCTACGTTACGTGCTACGAAGCATATGCAAAGGACGTTCGCATGTCTGCAAGGGACGTGCATGAAACCCGGGCGCAAAACAAATGGCTTTCTCGAATCATATACATGTCTGAGAAACTACTGTCATTCCCTTCACATAATGTTCTTACTTCTTGCTGTCTTCGACTTCTTCAGTCGAGTGAGCGAAACTGCAGTGCGGATTCCGGCACCGCCCCACCTGCACAGTACAGAGCAGAGGTTGCAATATTCGCATTCCAAGAGAGGCCACCCAGATGCTGCTGAAACCGGGTTGACCTACGAAGCCGGCATCGATCTCACATTCCTTACATCGTCAACAGTAATGTTACGCAAACTCAACGCACTATGTGCACGCCTGCAACTAGTAAAGCACAGATATAGTTCCGTTTTGACAACCACCTTACTTTCAGATATGAAAGGCATAACTTCTTCACGACCGGCAGTACCCGCAGCTCGGCTCGGCAATGTGCTGCACAAAGCAGGAATCAATGCAATAACATCATGCCATACCACGAGCGTAGATAACTCATTTGCCGTGTTCCTTTGTGAGTACCACCGCATACACCCGCAAACCGTTTTCATGCACGCTGCCACTCCTCTATGTCGGCACCATGTTAGAGGCTGGTTGCCACGACTACACACATCTGTTATCGTATCCCTGGTTTGAATTCCATATATGCCAACCGGATCCATGTTTCATTGTGTTAGCATGGTTTCGAGAACATTCACTATATCTATGAGTCTATTTCGGGCTTCCATACAGCTGCCAGACGCATAACCCACCATCTCACCGGTGTCAGCGCGACGCAAGCTCGTACACACTGACGTACTCTCTAATTTACAAACAGTCATAGTTTTGCCATTCATGGTGCTGTGAAGATGAGAACTTACCGTAGTTGCAGAGGTCGCCTCTCAAGCACTTGCCCTGTTCGAACCAGGGACAGATTTTCGTTTTGCTAAACATCACTCTCCGAAGGACTCGTTTTTTGGGGTCTTGGGGAGCGATACCTTTCGTTCTTAGAAACGATCCATCCGTTTTTTGAATTATACACGGTCCATTGCCTCGAATGAGTCCCTCCGACGCCAATGATGAGTTCCTTCGCTCTGAGCCTTGTAGCATCATCGTCCCTCCTGCTACCACTTGACCTTTCCCCCCTTGAGCTCCTACATCAAATAGCGAAGGTGCTGCGCAATTATTGTAAGAGAGGCGACCAGGTCGACTGCATGCTGTACCTGCTACGTGCTCCTCCAACGCGTTCCAGATCGTGTGGTCCAGCAGTGGGAACAAGTTGGTTTCAATTGCATCTTCATTTGAAGAACTCGACATTGGCCGTTGATGTCGCGCTGACACGCGTCCTCTCTCGCCCGTCAAAGGATCACTCCATGTGGATCCACTGTAGCCCTCTGCTGCACTCTCACCATCCGCTAGGAAGGAGCTCCCGCATGTTTCACCCACATTTCGCTTGGTCTCTTCATAAGCGACTGGTTCCCCAGCTTCTGTAACGGCATCACTTTCAACCACACTCCTGTCTGTATTGCTGAGGGCACAATTGCCATCTTGGACACAAGCAGTCGCAGAGCACACACCGCTCCAATGGCACTGGGTGCGCTTTTCAGGAGGCATTTCATGTGTGAGACCCGCACGGAAATCCACAAATTGGGAATCTTCCGTATTGAATGCATCTCCATTAGCAGATGGTATGCAGGTCACTGATGCCACGCGGCGTACCGAGGACGATGCCACACCGTCTAACGATGGTGCTAGCAAGATACCAGGTTCAACTATGTGGTGATGCCTATCGTCACCGTCTGAAAACCCCGTTGTGGTCGGTACGGTTCCAGTTGTGCTTTCACATCGTCCAGCCGGTGTACCAACAGTACACAGTGACCAACTCTCCAGTCCCGCTTCAACCTCGTAGCTCGAGCAAGCCTGCATCTTGGCTGTGTCTTCTATGTTGAACGTCTCAGCATCTGCAGTGACAGCTGTAGTCGTGTTTGGGCACGCGTCCATTATTTCGAAAGAGTCAGTCACTTGTCTCCTGGCTGCTGCCTGCGAACAACCACTGCCTGGTGAGAATTTGCTAACAGGCGCAACTGCAGTTGGCAACACGTCCCCACTCTCAGGAGCTCTGGGACACACAGCAGGCGGAGGCACGTTCGGCGCCGAAGGAAAAACAGCGCCCCCACCGAACGCACCAGACTCATCACACGCATTTCCGTCACGGGAGTCGCTAACGACGTCGAATATCATGGTTGGCCTGTGTGTGGCACCCGCGGCCCCCATCCAAGCATCTTGTTCTTCGTGGGCAATGGGCAACGAAGCCGAGTTAATCTGCGACTGTGGCATCCCCCCTAATGGCATGTGGTCCCACTCACAAGCGGATGGAACGCCCTCGGCTCCACCAAGACTCCGTTCCCACCTCTTTGTTGTTGATTCAGTGTCCGTGTAGGTCAAATTGGAGGCTTGCCAGTTTGAACCAGACGGCTGAAGCACAGATTTCGTGCTGGTGGCAGCATCAAGCTTAAGAACACTGGTATGCGCTCCAATAGCTGCGCCTGTCGACACATTGTTGAACAACTGCTGTCGAGCCGGTTGACTAGGTCTCGGGCGCCAGAGGGTCCCTGATGTGTGCTCTTGTATCTGGCGCACCTGATAAACCTCATTCTGGTCGAAAGAGAGACGTCGGCTTTCGCTGGGGTTGCGCGCGCCTGAAAACGTTTGCCGGCTGCATTCAGGGGCCCAACGCAGAAGCGGCGGGGAACTGGGAGGCGGCTCCGAAACAAAAAGCGATTCCTGAGGTTCCAGTGTGCCTGAAAAGGACGCTACGCCCCCTGCCAATAGTTGCATGGAAGTGCCAGATGTGGAGACGTCTGTAGATTCGATTTGGCTGCCAGCTGAGCCCCAGCATATCCCCCGTTGAGCTCTCACCGGTGACGGGGGTAGCGTCGCTGTGCTCGTGAGAGTTGACACCGATGAGATTGGCGCCTCGAAAGACACAGAACCGCACGACAGCACAGGTTGCCCAGTAGAAGCATCTGGCATGCACAGGCTTCGGTCTGGTGCGTGGCACTCGCGGCCGCAACAAGGCTTGTCAGCCCGCGGCCGACCAAGGCTCGTGTTCTTCTGCTGCACTTGCGACCCTATCATTCGCAAACCTTCAGCGTGATCAACCTCATCAGGCACTGAAAACCAATTCGCATCAGTGGCCGTAGGTGCCACACATGAGGACACGCATGCCGCCTGTTGCTCATGGCCAGATTCTGGCAATTCAGACAAAAAACCGGGCGTCACCGGTCTGGTTGACCCTCCAAGGTGCCAGGCGCTGGCAGTCATATGCACTGCCCCTCCTCCCCGCAATAGAGACATGGAGACAACTGGATGTTGCGGTGCTTACTCAAAAAACGTTTTCCACCCCTCACGACCTACAAAATACAATACGTTAAAGAGAACACACAAGCGGAAACGGCTGGAACACCTGACTCTGACACGTAATGCTCAGACTCGATCGCCAGGGAGAGAAGAAGCTACAATTAGTTGCGCGGCGGCCTTTCCTGCGTGGTGCTGACGGACTGTAAACACACGCCCGCCTGCAGACCAGAGGTCAGGGCTTCGAACAGAACCTGCATCAGCAGCATGCGCCGGCCTCTGTCTTGAAACATAAGGCCACAGCGATTCGTCAGCAAATAACTACCACATCGCAATGCGGGTTTCCGTTCTCCTCATCAGCTCGACGGTGAGGTCCCCTTCGGAACGAATCATGACAGCCTGTATATATCACTTAATCGGAGACTTCGGATACCTATTACCTACACTCGGAAATTAGGGCGGTTATTCGTCCTCTACCGTATCAATTTGAAAAATAAGCAATACGGAAAAAAGGCGGTTGTTTGTATTCGATTTTACTCGAGAATACGGTATGAGGGTGCATGTGCGCTGTCACCATAACCGGGAGCCGTCATTCCACCCGATTTAGCTCCTGGAAGAGCACACATCAGCAGTGGGGTCAAACGCAAAAACTCCGGCCTTTAGCGACAAGACAAAAAACCTGTTGAAACGGTATGTATTTCAAGCAGCGGTGGCGGTGCGGACAAAACCCGTAGGGGTAGCTGTTCGGCGGCTGGCATGAGTGAGGCAACAACAGAGTCGAGGTGAATCACACCCCTGTACACACCATGGCAGGTTACACGAGCAGCCGATCTAGACACCCAGAACAAATCCATACCACAAACGTCGCTGCCCAACGTAGCGGCTATAATCCCTGAGGTATGTTGGACAATTCTGAAACGGTTAACCTGTGGGCGTAATTTGGTCCACTGTATCATCGAAGCATGGTATTGCCAAGCTGTCCAGTGAATCGTATGAAACAAAATGCGGTTCTGCTCACACAGAAAAACGCTGCAGATCGTGTACGACACACGTCAAGGAGCACATACTTCAGAATGAAACTAAACGGTCGCCTTCATAAACGAACAAGCTGGTCGTTGCGAGTACATTCAAACGCAGAAGTCGTCTGTGCTCGCCCCAATTATTCACTGAGAACAACCGGGATCCGCGGATAAACGCGTCGACTACACACTCCCCATTCACAGAGCAGTAAAAATTATATAACGGCTCGATTGGATCATCAGAAAAACTTTCTTTGCACATCCTAAAACAGGTGAACATGTGGAGCTGCCGCTGTATGTGCAATGTCATGTCTACCACTCAAGCCGCCCTCCATCTTACAGCAGCTCCCCGTGTCTCAGGGGCCCTTCCGGAGATCAAACGAGCCACAGGGAAAACTTGCAGCACAACCGACCACTTCCGTCTTTCTAAAAAAACGCTTCGAAAGAAGCTAGTGCCACACAATCTGCAATTGTTGATTCACGACTTTAGATCGGCGAGACAGGTGGTTGAAGGTTGGTTCACAAACAGGGTTGCTAGAGGTACTGGCATTAACACTGATACATTCCAAAGCGACACCTCGCTGACAATTTCCCTGACGCACCAAGACCCGGATATGCAGAAGTATCCACGATTTTAATTTCATCAAAACGACATTAAAAAACACGGGAATCAGACGAATATGAAAGCTTCGCCAACAATAAAACCCTATTTCATGCCTGTTTCCCGGGGGCTAGTGCTATCGAATCTTTCACCCCCACCCTCCGGATATCCCCGCCAAATCTGTAGTGTCTCTGTCTTTCACGTATCTCCATAACTGGAACCTCCTCCTGCTCTACCTTGAATCTTTAAACACACATAGTTTTCCCGCGGAATGGCACGTGCTCCAGACAGACAGGATGCATCATGCAAGCACCAACCAAATCGAGCACTGGCTCAGTTGTAATACACTCCGGGTGTACAGGGTGACGTTTTCAATACGGCGACACACCGAAACGTTCCCCAGCATGGTGACAGACCTTGCCCGAACGACCGGCTGCTGTCCATCGCTGACCCTCACTCACATCTGTCTCGCTGTAGCTACCTGTGCGGCCGGCACTTAACACGTCGGACTGATAATCATAACAACTGTCGCGAGACAGTGGAACACCTGTTCGACAGAGCGTTGGTCAACCACGCCTTTACACCCCCTCACCCTGTGGTGAAGAGCCGATGGTTTCGAGGAAGCTGGAGAGCATGCGGCCCCTGATTAAAATGCCTTTGTGGCGCCTGGGCCGTTGTGGGGAATCCAGCGAAGAATTGCCTGCGGATAGGGGGATTCCGCTATCTTCGGTTTCCCGCGAAATTCACTCCCAGCAGTTGCTAGAGGGTTCGGCATTTCACAAACGGCGGTACCACTTCAGGTCGTTGGCTCTTGCCACATAGCATTTTAATCGCTGCGTCACCTCTCTCCCCACACACAATCGATGACTACGAGAACACCTTCCTGAAAGTAGCATTTTTGATACAGCAGGTGTAGACTTCCCTGTTCGGAGGATGAACAGGTATCAGACTTTCCTTGTCCGCCGACAAGCCGATGTCACATACCGTGCTGTAACTTTGTTCCCAGTGTTACCAAATAAGACTTCAGTTGTGCGAAGAAGACATGTAACACAGAGGAATATTGGCAAGGAAAAATTAGCGTTGGGACAGTTGGTTGCGTGCGATGTGAAATGGGTGATGACTCTGCCGTGTGTCGTGGACCACAACCTGAGGCAATTTTACGGTGCCGACTGAGACGAAGCTAGGACACGGAAATATCTTACCAACCGCTAACAACGGTTGTTCTGAAGAGACTTTCGACGCAAAAGGTCAAACAAGAGTTGTGCGCAATACAAACTAGAACGGCTCAAGCTGAAGAAGACAAATGTCCACGTGAACCTTCCTTTGTCAATCTGTGTCGAATACGTTCGGTGCCACCTCTTTTCACTAACGAGGAGCGATTTGGCGTGATCGTGCACAGGCGTGGCATGAGGCACTCTTGTTCCTCGACAACTGTTACATACTCTCGGTTAGTGTTGCTGATGTGTCAATAACAGCACATCGCAATGTACTGTTGTGTCTTGTGATTCTAGCTGGAATATTCGCGACAGACGACGCTGCATCCACAACCAAGACACAGAAGACGATCTCTGAGGCGTTGGCAGTTGACACATTTGTAGGGAAAGTCGGGCACTTTGGAATCTGCAGAGTATCGTGCAACGTATAGGTCTTTCATATTCGTGTCACCTGACAGTTACAGCTTCCCTAGTAGACCAAAAGCTCGAGGAGCTTTGCATAAATCGCGGCCAATTTCGGCTGACAACACAGACCTTCCGGTACCTAACGTTACATGTGTGCAGCATGTTCACCATTTCACCTCGAGGGAAGAGTGCGAAACAAGAAGCTAATACTCCATTGCTAAACTACGGACAGTACCACTGTCCCTTCGGACAACACAATGTTCATCAACACCGTCTTCCGCACGACACTTCGCCCCCATTAAGTGGCGGCTTGTGGCGCCTCTCATTTAATTACTGTTGCTCGCATTCGTGCTCTCTGGTCGGCATCACCTCGATTGTTTCGTATCAGCAGAATAGTAAATCAGTAAAGTTCTGCCTGTGATTTTCCGCGTGCCATTCTGTCCTAGAAAGCCAACACGGATTGCGCCCTTCTAGAACTTGTGCGTTCCACCTACATATCGTGATTGACGCTCTACTACATTTTCTTTGTTAAGTCAGGGATGTACGCAATAGTTGCTTCCACGTGAACAAGTGCTGTTGTCTTGTCTCTCCGTTCTGCCTTCCATGTCTATGTCCTCCTCTCGAAGTACGAGGAGCCCGCGACGCTCAAGTGACAACGACAAGGCCAGCGACTGGCCACTTTCAACACCGGGACATTATTCCAGCCGCTCACACGACATGGACTCAGAAAAATAAAGATGGCAGAATGCACGAGACGAAGTTGAGAGATAGCAACATGAGGGAGATTGTCCATGTTCGCCGAGACGCTTTTTTTTGGGGGGGGGGCGGGTCATGACATTCACAGTGTGAACAACGATGTACAAACAAATATCACCCACAACGGGAAGGGCACAGTCTCAGGAGAACAACTTGTCACCAGCACGAGCGTACAATGGAAGGAATGGTGCCGGAGAACATATATGGCCTTCATAATCTACAAACGGCACGCGTACGCAGCCACGAGACGTGTCACCCGAAATGATGACTGACAACGCAAAATCGTCCCGAAAAGCTGCGGTACGCAGCCGACCTTTCGGAGACAGCGCAGATCTTGTTAAAATTGCTTCTTGACGTTGACAGCTCGACGGCGACCCCGTCGTTGGAGTTCGTATTATACGTATTTGCGGTCTCCAACTGCCGCTGCACCACCGCAACCAGTCATCGCAAATTCCGAAGTGGCATTTAAAAAAAGCCGTGGCGCCGTCCGGAAAGCTGCCAACTCTCACTGCGGCAGTTCATCCAGTGAAGACAACTTATCTGGCTCTGCTTTCTTCAAGTCTAGGTCGGCGAATAGTTCGTACCACCTAGCATCCCGCAACACACCCACCCCCGTCGCGTTCTCCTTCATGGGGATTTAGCACCGGCAAGCAGATCCGCATTGATGCATGCGAGACGCGCTTTCGCAAGCTGAAGAGTTTGGTGGAGGAGCAAGAAAACTCGCAGACGCTGAATTTCCTCCAGACTAACAGCCCTACTGAGGCCATCCAGCTGCTCGAGGCATCGCAACGCATTGCCTAGATGCCCTGAGAAGACAGTGAAAACCGCAACGGAGGAGCTAAAATGCAACATATTCAAACCCTTTAAGTATGCACACTTTAGCGAGGCGAATCGAGCATGACTGCGAAGAACAATCCATACGCGGATCACTCGAGCGTTACCCTTTCTGACAGAACTGACATTTGCTCGCATCGACACGTCTTGAAGTCGACTGATGTGCGAAGAAAAGAATCACCGCATCTAGCTTGAACCATGTCCTTTCACAAGCATTGTACATCTCTGGTGACACCTGCACGCATGTCGGAAGGAGGCGCTGTTGACTGTGGACTTCGACAAAATTAATTACGAACAAATAGAGATATACGTAATTTGGATGTTTATGAGCCGCTAATACACAATCATCCAACATGTATTTATCTATCGCGGACTTAGTCTAATGAACCTTGCTATACTTTACAGATCACATGGCTTCTGGTACCTTGAGATCATCCTAACGGAAAAAGAAGTATGTGTCAAAGACAAGGGGGCGCGTTTCCCCCATTGCCCTCGGTTCCTGGAAAACGAACAATCTGCTGTTTACCTCGGTCGACGTAGAAGGAAGCGTAGGAGAGGAGTGCGAGATTTCGCCGAAGCTTGGCAAGTCCGTCTCGTGATGTGGAGTCGCCTGTACCGGCTGAGCTCTCGCGGTCGTTCAGAGCCGATTCAGCATTAATTCCTCCCGCCAGGTCGGCCGCCTCCGCTACAGCTCTGCTCGGGTCTGCACTCGTTTCCGGATCGATTGGCGGCGGGTGCGGCTCCAGGACGTAGAACCACGAGAAGGCTCTGGCGAGGAGATGTCCGAAAATCCCCGAATGCGGAGGGATGAATGCTGCCTGGATGCACTCACGCAAATTCTTCTTGATCGACACCTACGCACGAAACCCAAGACAGGAGAGTCGGAGAACAATGAAACACGGCAGAATGCTCCACTCAACTCCTCAAACACGTGCCGCTGTTCCCGCCAAACCAAACAGAGCAACAGACAGGCATCACGACATTTGTGCGGGTTCAATAGCCTACTGGTCGTTGGCAACAACATCCAGCTTCCGTTTCTTGAGAATCCTTGTCACCAGCCCGATCCAGGCTTGTCGAGTTCCTCTCTGTTTAGCTCAGTGCGCGCTTAAGATCATACCAAACGTGTTCACTGGGGTTCTCCCTGTGGCCCCTCGTTTCCCCGTCGGTCACCCAACGCTTCACCAAAGCGTTCTTAAAACGGGGAACGAGAAACAAAGGCTCCTGGGGACTCTCACTTTCAAGTCACCAGCTGTCGGAACTGGCCGATGCGTCGCTTCGGTGACCTCACAGGGGAGACTGTTGAGGGCACTGAACAGGATGGGGTCCAAGCGACTCATCTGCAAACAGCAAAGACGCGACGCAGTGTTGAGAAAGCAACACGTGTTCCGCCTCGTCACTCGCTTATCCCGCTGACACATCAACCTAAAATAACATCGCGTTCAGCTGACGCTACCATGTGTAGTTGCGGAAATGCTTGCCCATATAAACTCAGAGAAAGCAAAATCCACTGTCCCACCTCTCTCTTTATATAGTGCATTTCTACAGTTTTACCACACTTGTAGAATTCTTTGTAATCTGCGTATCGACCGCAAAGCCATTCACACTGACGGGGAGTCGGCGAGAGTTCTCCGCTCCTCCAGACTTGAAACTGCATATTGCTCCAACCCGGCAGATATCGTCTCTGGACTGCCGGACACTGTGCCTTCGCCCATTCCCTGCTTGCCCGTGCTTGTTTTGCTTCAAACGTGATGCCCCAACACATACGGTAAGAGCTATATGTTGACTTCAACAAGCATTTTGCCCCCGTTTAGTGTCTTCTCTCTTATTGTAGAGCGGACTTCCACTCTAGCTATGTGCATTGTTTCTTCTCTCACACAGAGTACAGCTTGCTGAGCCGGCTTCAGGGCGTTTAGGTTATCTGTTTGACAATGTCTCGCACTATCGACGTTCACGTTCGAACGGGAAACACATGTCTTTCCGCGCAGATGCGCGGAAAAGCGAGACCCTTCGGGTCATATTCGACGAAACTTGTACACCCTGCGGCCTGCTCGCCACGCATAAAACATGAGAATCTTTCAGCGTATGGAGAGGAGAAACGCCAGCCTCTCCGCGTGTCTCACTTCTTGAAGTTTTTTCAGTTGTGGAAGAACAGGAGCTGACATCTCCAGGGCGTTGTCGATTTCCGCGACAACACTCATCAGACTGTTCACCGCCTGGGCCTGTTGAGCTCGCAGGGACAACGCGTCGAAGGCCTGGACAGAAGGAAGCCACACAGGAGACCTAAAGAGTGCCTTTTTGGAAACAACGCACAACGACGTCTTCCAGCACGAAGGACCTAGATCACCGAATCGGCACTTTCCCCTATGTCATGCACACACAGCACTAGCGATGTGGAACACCCTAACTGTTGAAAAAATGAAAATCCAACACTCTACGCTGTCTTAAGTGCCATCACTATAGGGACTGGACTTAACCGACTACTCCGTTCTAGTGCCGGAGTTCTTGCTTCACAGCCTGTGACGCTACAGGGGCATGTCGTGAGATTAGGGTAAACGAAATCCGACAGAAGACAACGATGTGCACGTAGCGAGAAGGCGAAGGCCGTGCACACATGAGGAAGACAGAACGCGTCTACATATACATCTATAAGCTTAAAGACACACAGGAGAGCCCGACAACGCGAAAAGAGAGAGAAAAATAGTAGACATTTGGGATTACGTGATGGATGGGGAGACGCAAAAATGGGTTATGGCCACGAAGCACACGTGCCACGGAGGTAGAGCAGCGAACGCGTAAAGCAAAGAAAGAGTCACTTACAGCATGAAGACCCAAGACCTGGCCCTCGAGTTCAACAAGATCCAAAACCATCTGACGTCGTTCTTGTGCTTCGCGTTCATCTCGCAGCTCACACTGCACTTTCAACTCTTCTGCCAATCGCCGATTCGCAGACTCCTGAGAGAAAAAAGGAAGCAAAAAACACATTCAGTCCTACGTTACCAACGCTCCAGAAACCGAACCATACTTTTAAAAAGGACAGAATAAAATCTTCAATGTTCTTACAAACCGCACGTTATTTCACCAGATATCTACTCTGCAACACTCTGCGTGCGTGTGTTGCCAATATGGCATCGGCTCCTCGAGACAGCGAAGAATGTCAGATTTTAGTATCGTACGACGTTTGTAACACTTTAAATGAACTCTTCCCGGTATACGTTCGTCTGAAGGTTTCTGATCTGTACATTCGAGATTCCTGAGTGTAACTACTCTCGAAAGGACTCGGCTACGTCGATAGACAGGCGGCCTTCATAGTGACAAATCTACATCTAGAGGAAGATGCTAGCTCGTGATATGCCGCAGTGAAAACCACGCTTGCCACAAGGAAGATCCAGAGAGGTAGTGCACGCTGTTTCCTCCTTTTGTACGGTGCATATAAACACGGTGACGGACTCTGTAGCAGAGATTTTTGCTTTGAAGAAAACAGGACTCTGACCTTCCTTAGGCATTTGCCAGATACAGCTTCCTCTTCGCAGCATCCTTCACGCAGGTACACCTACACATACCGTCTGTGGCAAGCTTGACGGACACTCACACGAGCAACTTCTCCTTACTTCAATTTCCTTCGCTTTGGCGAGGACCAAACGCTCGACAGTCTCCGCTGCGCGCCCACGTTCCTAAAACAACAGAGATAACGAACGAACGTGCGAGTCAACAAGCTGTCACGAGACTTTCACGGACCCTACAATCTCTGAATCGAAAATGGTTGACAAGGCACCTTGCGAATGCCGCGCTATATCGGATCCAGGCAGTTCTTGGAAGGAGCAACTGCTCACGTCACATTCTACATGATTTGAGAACTCCTGTGCAATGGCAGAACTTACCAGAACCATCCGTAATTTCTACAGGCCTCGTTCGCAAAAATACAATCGCGTGTTGGACGAAATCAACTCCCCATGATAAAAACTGTAACATCCATTTAGTATGACTCAGCGACGAGATACAAACCATGTGACTCTCCACGGCACAGTGTAGACAATGAGGTGCCACAGAGGATTTCGTCTGTTATCGACGACACAAAGGTGATTGTGGAAGTCGTGACACACATTGATTCAGCTTTCGGAGGAAAAGAAAACGAATTCCGTCAACTAGAGTCGAAACTTATCCGCACTCTTTCGTCGAGTGAGGTCCTCAATTTTCTATCCCCCTCAAGCAAGTTGAAAGAAACTCGTTAGTTACAATGCATATATATATATATATATATATGCATTTAATGTAGTATTTATCTCCATATATATATATATATATATATAGGTATATGGGCAACGGAATCCTCGGAGAGAATGCAGCAATCAACTACTTGACCACGTGTGAAGTAAATCCGTGGCATTTGCTAACTCTCGAGTTAGCATTTCAGTCCTCTTTAAGATGTAAAGACAGCGGCGGGCATCGCAGCTTTTCCCTGGTGCCTCATACTCACCTTTTCAATTTCGGTCTTCAATTTCTGGTCGTAGGCAACGGCAACTTCCCCTTGCAACTTTTGCACATCTTCGGCGCGTCGCAGCGCGTCGTACCGGCGTGCAATCGCAAGCTGAGATGCAAGATCCAAAAGGCGTTCTCGAAGAGCCTCTACGCTCAAATGTCGAATGGCTTCCTTCTCTGCTGAGACAGCCTCCTCCACGCTCATCAGGACCGGCGTTGATTGCACGCCTGATATCAACAAAACTGCACTTGCAATTGCATTAGAGCAACTCTGTAGAGGTAGATACCGCTCTTACTGTTGTCCGTTATGCTCACACGTTAGTGGGGACTGTCAAGTGTATTTCGATACGATGTCTCGCCTGGTTCCACACATACGCGCTGTAGCCACTGTTTTCCTCGCATACGCACCACTATGAGGACGAACGAATTTGTGGGGTTCTCACGTCAAGACAGTGACCCCCTTGTACCCCCCGAGAAATACCGACGGAGACAGCCCCGATTATAGCCGTTTCCTCTGGAAACGCAAGCCGGAGTCGTAACTGGAACTTGTCTCTGTCATCACAATTCGCTTCTCTATGCTGAATTTAGATTCGAGCGCGCCGACAAACTCCAAGGTGTGCCCGCCGTAGACTCGTAGATGTCATGAGCGTCCTCGAAACCATGCAAACCTTCAAGAGAAGTTGAATACGGTAACAAAGACCCTCGAAACATCTGAAAAAAACATCTGAATCACTCGTCAAAAATTGGGTAGTCCGTGCTTCTCAGAAAACCCGTATGAACAATCCCCCTCACTTTTCTCGTGCGTCTCCGTCGACTCCTTCACAGCGGCTTTGGGTACGGGCTGCGCCTCGACAGTTGACTCCTTAGGAACCTCGCACTTTCCACCGTGTGTCGGCTGCGCTGTCTTCACAGCCGCGGGCAAGAGGCCAAGAGAACCTTTCTGGCTGTCGGAAAGATGCGATAGGAGCTGGAAAAGCAGCTCCATCTGAAGTTTCTCGTCCTGCGGGGACAACTGATCCTGCGTGTTCTGGGTCTTCTGTTCGTCCTTCAGTTGAGACGCTTCTCGCTTCTCCGACAAAACACTCGCGGGGGCGTCGCGCGTCTTGGCCCCTGCGACCGAGGGGACACTTTCCCGGGCGTCTTCCCCGGGGCTTTTCGGGCTCGACAGTTCAGGGCGAGACAAGGCAGGCTGAGGCAGAGGAGCCGCAGGCGCCGAAGACGGGAACAGAGGAGGAGTGGGTGAAAGTGCTGGATTTGTTGGAGCGACGATCGCGGGGACGTAGGCGGCAAGGCCGCTTAAACTCAGCAACGGGATGACAGTCGCTTCGAGGAATTTCACGACCTCTGGAGCCCTGAGGTGAGGAGACGAGACAAACAAGTGGAGCAGAAACACTCGTGAACGTGGGCGGCGTCATATACTCGAGTTCAATAGAGCGAAACGTGTGCGTTCGCGCTGACACTGAAGATTTTCCTTCCCGGGAAAACTGTCCGCGCGAATGTTTCCAGACCGTTTGCAGCGGTGAGACACTCACATCGACGAAACCCTCCGGATACCGAAGAAGTCGTGGGATCTTTTTGCTGTTTCGATATTCTTGTGATTTCACACTGACAAGGTTCGACCGTGTTGAATGCAACATCTAAACAACAAACGCAAACAGCCAGGTTCATGAGGACGCACGACAGAAATGTTTGCATGTTCAACGAAACAGTAGTTATCACACAGAGATCCACGTGAATTTGGTACTTCCACAAAACTCCCCCAAATGCGTATCTATACGGAAGGAGGGAGATATTCATATTTGAGTATACACGGCAGAACGCATGTGTAGAAGAGTACATGGGGATGAACGGAAGTCCCACCTCGATGCCAATCGGGATTTTAAGACTGTATCTGCGTCCAAGACCACGGCGGCACCGACAGCTCCAAGTCCCAACAGAACCGCCCCGGCAAGGAATTTAGTGACCGTTCTCCCTGTGCGTCTTTGCTTCATATCCTTTGCCTGTTTATCGGTCGAAGCTTCTGCGTGAAGCGAGGCGCCGGGTGTAGGTACACCCCGCGTGTTCGGACTGATCGCGGTGCTGTCCCCCGAAACCTTGGTTTCGGCCGCCAGCTTCGGCGAAGAGAGGCAGAAGAACGGAACGCTTGAAAATCCCGCAGAACGAAATTGTGTGCTCCTCGGGAGAGTGTAGGCCAGCTCCGTGTGGGAACTCCGACGGGAATGGAAAAGTTCAGCGCAACAATTCGGGTTTCTGCGCACCGCATTTCGTTCCCTTCTCCCCCCGGTCTGGAAGGGTGCACTCCGAGAATCAGCTAGGTACGGTATTCCACAGACAGGTAAGACGCAAGCAGAAACGGGGAAGTGCTTCTCGCGGAGGCTGGACATGAAAAGACGCCGAACAGGTTGCGACCGCGAGCTCGAGTCCAGCGTTTTTTTTGTGCCTACAGACACCAGCGTCGAAATGGGAGGGCGCGTGGCGCCTGAACAGATGGAAAACGTCGACATCTTCGGTTTTCGCGGGGAAAAGCAGCCGTGAATCACGGGGTGGAAGTCCCCGGGGCGAGCACAGAGGTCCGGCCTCCGGGAAGACACCGGCAAGACCGCTGCTTGCCGGTCTTGTCGGTGGTTTGCCGAGGAGAAAGCGGAGACGAAGAAGAGAAACCGGCGCCAGAAAAAGCCCACGGTAAACACAGGAGCAAGTGTAACTGGAGTTGAGAACTCGGGAAGAAGGGACAAACGGCGAAAAATACGCCCCTCTGTCGTTTGACGGTGTGCCTACTACGGCAGAGACAACGCCCAGCACAGCGAGAGAAGTGTCCTTGCGGGCAAGACGCAGCTCTGAGCCAGGAGAACTTCGACAGAGGTGTACGGGAAAAACAGTTGAGTTTTGACGAAAGCAAATGGCTTTTCTGCCCGATGCCGTGTGCAGGTGACTGCCCGATTGGGTCGCGTTGGCCACGTGCTAATTTTTCAGGTCCGCCCCCTGGAAAGGATGTGTGCTGCCAGGGCCGTCTCAACTAGCACTGCATTTTACGGGATCTCCACTTCAAACGCCTTCGAACTCCCGAAGTTCCTTTCCAACGGAAAAGAGAAGGAAATGCGCAAACCAGATGTGCCCATTGCTGTCTCTGCTGCCGCCTGCATGCAACGCAAACGTGAACACGTGTCCACCGACGTTTTCGCAGATGTGCTCCGATGTAAAGGAGACACTACGCACAGAAAAAAGAGGCATCAGTCGTGAACATTTGCGGTTCTGAGTGGCTCTCTGGAGGTAGTTGTTCATGTGTCTGCAACATGCAACACAACTGACCAATTCAACACTCTGTGCGTCTTGACGGCCACGATAGGAAAGAAAAACGATTGGAGACTGCGCAAGAAAAGCAAGACGTCGCCTTCTTGCGCGTGACCATACGGGTCACTCGTCGCTGATTGGCGCATGTCTAAAGAACAAGAGATAAAAGTGGTATACAGCATTCATAAAGAACGTGACTGTATGCATTCCATAATTGGAGTCGTATTCAGTATCCTAGCTCCGATTTTGTCTGTAGTCGACCTGAGTTACACCAATGTGAATACAAACTGCCATCGAATATAACGGAAAGTTCCTGAATGTTACAGTGCAAGTTATCCCCTGAGAAAGTATTGGCGGTGTGGTACTGATAGCGTACTGAAAAATGACAAGTCCCTGCTGCGCAGAAGCTGCTGCACCTGACCCCTACTAAGAAAACCGAGCGATCCATTTCAGTTACTACACAGAGTCTCCGCGAAATGTTCTTCGACGCTTTGGAAACCAGTGTCATGTGGGAGTCTCCAACGCTGCAGTCCTCTGCATCTTTGTCACGTCTGTCATACTGTTAGGAGTGAACTTCTGAAGTGCGGGAAAAACACAATCTGATGGTAGTTCCAAGAGGTTATGCCGAAATAGTACAGATACATGACCTACCTTGCAGCACCCCTGGTATAGAATACAGCGTGAAACAATATGGTATTCTACGCCACCAGCATACCTGTGCCACAAACACGAAACGGTATCTTCCGAACCCACGACTATGGAACGTGGGAGGGTAAATACCTGATGCTTATAAGCTCCTATGATGGTTGCGAGCTTTCAGTTGGGATGCAGGAGATACAACGGGAAGGGTAACCTAGACGCAGAATCGTGAGACACGTTGGGGAGAACCGAACGCTTTTTGACAAAAAAGATGCTGCCACATTTGCGATGTACGAACATCAGCTTACATTCACTATGTGCACTGAGGAGCAACTTCAGCGGGCCAGCTGGTGGGTAACATTTATAGGAAGATGCAAATTTTGCAAAATTAGACTCACACTGTGCTATACTGGAGTTATCCATGCATTCTGAACGCTATCTGAATGCGCTTTGTATTCTGGAAGTACGAGACTGCCACTACTGCGTGGCTTTGTTGCCAGCGGCTCAGACGGACGTGTTTTTTTCTTGTACTTCTCTGAAAAACTGAAAGTGTCCGAGACATTGGCAGGGATGTTGGTGCGCTCACTCTGGCTTAGTGTCTTTCTGTTTTTCGTCAACCAGAGCGCGTGGACTAGTACCGTAGACGGCGGATCCGGCAAACAACGACCTCCAAGATCTAAGCCAATAGTCGAACGCACAGGATATACTCCCCAGAAAAAGCTTATAAATCATCATGTCTCAGGGATGATTACTCCCAGTACGATGGTGACTACAATGGACAAACATGAACCGGCGAGGCTTACCGTCCCTGTACAGCTAGGCTGAACACAATATTACGTCACGCAGGCGCACAAACCTGCCTGCATGCGTAACTAATACGAATAAACCAATCAACAGGTTTGTCACTATACACGCGCGAATGTCGCGGATGCAGCAAACTAATTAAGACAAACTATCCCTTAGACGTTCTTCACAAACAAGGATTTACCGAGCCACGATATGAGTACCGACGGATATGCGCGCGTAAACGGCATAGAACATAACAAGAAGGTTTGCTTGGAACTGTGCACAGAGGTACGTATTGCCTGACTTAAAAATGAACACGATTGCGCGACAGGAATGCCACTTGTAGCCAGATAGAAATAGGAACTGGCGTTTCCCGTTTCGAAGTGCATGTACGATAATTACATCAGTGTAATACCAATAACGTGTGTAGATTTTGTAGTCGTCGGCTTCCTGTTCTGCTCTTGCTCTACGTCTCTCCCCGGAACCGCCGATGAGATTCGATAGTTGAGGAAGCTCCACGGTAAGACACAAAAAGCGCCTCCGTGTGACGCGAAAAGAGCGAAACTCGACTATCTGTACAGTCTAACGATTTCCACACGAAGTTTGCCGTTCAAGGAATGGAGGAGAAAACCACCGAGCTTCTCACGATGTACAAAGCGCGAAAGGGAAAATCTTGAAAGTGAGTTGCCATCTGTGGTAGCCTTTCAAAAACTCCCACATCAGGGACTACTCAGGAGTACATACACTTGAGAGCCACGCGGCTGCCCAGCCCGCGCGTGTGGTTTACTCAATTGGCGGAAGCTCATTTAACTCCTTGTAGAAGTAGAGAGTTTGGAGGTCATCATTGCTCAGGGTGACGATGCTCTCAAGCTTAGCGATAAAAGCCTGCGCCTCTTCTTTCCGTAGCGCGATCTCCGACATCATTTGAAATTTATAGCGGAGAACCTTCAAGAGGTCCGACTCGGTATTTGACGCATGCCCAGTAGGGAATACAATCCGCGCTAACACAACACAGAAAAGCAGCGGCGGGGAGAATTGAAGACCGCGTCTACCAGCAACTCTGGCGTGGAGAAGTCAGGAGGGGTGAAACAGCGAAGTGAAACATTTGTAGCCAAAACAGGTGCGGAGTGGCAGAGACAGTTTGAATCACGTATCTCATATGTATTCATTCCGACGGTGGTAATATATATATATATATATATATGGATGCACGCTCTCTGGATATATTGTTGTAAGTAGACGTATTGACAGCTGCGACGATTTTTTTGATACAGTGTCACTTTCATTGTTGACCCCGAGCGACATCTCGGGTACGGATGATCTTATCACTGACAGCACGGCCATTTGGACTGGACGATCGCATGCAGCGGAAGTAGCGAAACGCTTTTCCAGGAACTGAAAAGCACCACATCGTCTAGACGCAAGTGGCTCTGGTGATGCGCTGAGATTTTAGACCTTACAGTTGCCTGCACAGATCGCAAAACACCTGTGTCTACGCAGAATAACCTTTCTACGAGCATACAACTACACTCATATCTCTCGCCTTACAGCTGTCCAGCGTAGTCCCGTCACTCAACGCGATGCTCACTCTCGACGGGATGCCCTCAGGATATTTGGCATCGTACTCTGCGCCGCCATGCTTGAACTGTGTCTTGGTCATGAATGCTCTGTAAAACGGGATACACCCGCGGAAAAAACACGCGTTCTCCTTCCAGTTTATAAAATTATTCATATTAAACGGAGTGGATGTGAACAACTCTTACACGCATCCCTCGTCGTCGAGTACAGCGCCACCCCGATGGTGAATTGCAGAAGCCCGTCTCAACGCGATATAGATACATAACAAACCAACAGTCCACATACTTGAATCATGTCAAAACGACGCACAAACACATATATAGAAGTGAAGTCTCATTGAACTTACATGCATAGAACTAAACATATATCTCTATATATGCATTCATTCCAAGAGACTGAGTGGTGTAAAGGCAAAACGGCATATTGCGGTGGAACGCCCCCGCTTTTAGAACTATTTGCATGCGCACGCGCCTATCCCCATTAAATCCGCTACTGTTCACCGTACCTTGTGGTTGGATTGAAGATGGACTTTTCACTGTAGTCGTATGGCGTGAGCATCAGAGCACACCAGGCATCGCACACATCCGAGGGAACCTCGCGGGCCTCAACTGCTTTCCTCAAAACTGTCGAGATAATGTACACCTACACAATACCCACAACGAGCCACCACAAGAAGTATTCCCCTACAGAGTTACACATAAATATGTGTATAGAATATACATGTATATATATGTAGAGCAGGAAAGAATCACAGGCGGATAGACGTATAAATAGATAGACACAGATTAATGCCCATAGATAGAGAACAGCTCAAGGAGCCCACAAACAGCGTATGAACATCCGTGCATGTGACGGGAAAGAGAACGACGACGTACTGCAGTGTCTCGGACAGTGCCTCGCTTCGGCCAAGATGCAGTCAGTCACCCCGGCCTGCCTGTCACCTTCGAGTTCACTTACACACGTGTGCCCAGCTTGCGGTGTATGTACACCCACCATGGAATGGTCAGCAGACTGCCGAGTCCGAGGGTCGCGCTTGGCTGGGTCTCCAATAATGCTGAACGCGGGCTCGTACGCCGTTATTGTGATCGACTGGATTCGATTTGGGTCGCGATAAATAACGGGGTTCGCAGCCAGCAAGCGAAGCAGGCCCTGAAAAAACGTAGGCGTCAAAACAAAAGTCAAACACACACGTGCTTCCGCTTCTGTGCAAACAGATATAGAAATGATGATGCAGCTCTGGCAAAGCCCACGGGCACATCTCTGCATAGATCCCGAACGAACTGTGCCATTATTTCTACAGAACGGCAATATATCTATATCTTTATAAGAATATCTATGGAAACGCGGAAGCACATATCTAAGATATATATATATATCTTAGATATGTGCTTCCGAACATGCGCGTATAACAGCTGGGTGTTCTAGAGCTTCAGGAAAAATGACTGAGGCACACGACAAGAGGCTGTGAGATGCCCGAAAGGGTCGCTAACCTCGAGCGCCCCTGCTGATTGATGTTCATACAGTCCGAGCTTGAAATGCATTCTTGCAACGGCAAACTCTTCTCCAGAGTGGGTGAGGACAAGATCGAAAGGCGAGTCTCCTTCGGTTTTCACATTCTAGAAAAAAACCACAAGAACACATACCGAAGGGACGTCCGAATAGTTCAAACCTTAATTGATGATGGAGTGTGCCCTTTGAACCTGGCTTGAACGGGTCGAGTGAAAAGAGACCAATACTGATTTCCCACAACAACAAATGACCATATATCATTATGATTCAATAACGGATCGACTCTTTCTCTCAGCACAAGTAGAAATGCATATACACGTACATCTGTTTCTGGTTATACGTACACATGGGTGAAGAATCATTTACTCCGTCTTCAGTAAGAAACAACGCGAGCCAGAAAAGCAAGAAATGAATCAGAAAGAAGAATTCAACTCGCTACTGTGGAACGTCTGCGCAGCTGACACAGGAATCTCTACAGAGATACACTGACGTCGAAATAAGTACAATGTATATACATGTGTACTTGTGCAAGAAGTTTAGTCACACCTGTATATGCGGTTATGCATATCAGCACTTTCATATATCACAGATGTATGTATGTATATATATATATATATATATATGCCGGTATAGGGACGTGTCGATCTAAGTGTTCATCTAGCTCCTGGAATCTACTTCAACATCGAACAGATATCTGTATGAAGTTGTGAGCATAAATAAAGAGACATATGCATACATCCATTTGCCTCAACACACAAGCCGGCGTGTTTGGGCTTCTAGACCGATATCGCCACACACACGGTTATGTCATCCCTCCTTAACCACGGACCACCACCTGAGCTTCGATTATAGGGCACCCAACTGTGGAGATGCACAGATAAACACAGAAGGCCTCGACTTGGCTTACCCATCTAAAGAGGGCCTCTGGATTCCGGAAGATATCTCGAGGTCCTACAAAGCCCTTCATGGCTGAGACGTGCACGCAGAAGACAGGCCTTGAAGTGCGCCATGCGGCAACAAGCAACACAATTTGCACTGGACATGTCCTTTTGCGGAAACAGCTCTACTCTTGGTCGGCCTGTCGTTGTTCGCTCCGTCTCTCGAAAGCTCTGGGCATCGAGCTTCACTACGTGGCGTCAGAGTTTTGCTTTTCCCTCTCTCCCCCCCAAACAGACATACACTGTATTTCATCCCGCATCTCTATGTCTGTTCGCATGAGACCTGCGAGAGTTCGTTTGCCCGACAACATGACACCGACGTGAACACGTCTCTCCCTGAACCCCCTAGAACCAAACTCACATAGAGATTAACGCGCCAAATGACACGTATCCCTACCTGCTTCTGAACTCTATAACGGTAATATACCTAACGACCGTGTTACAAACACCTCATACAAATATAGGCATGAAGGACCACGTAGCACATGAGGTAGCCACGTTAACTGAGGCTCCCCATGTGTGCCGGTGTCTGCAGAGATGCGCCATTACTGAACAACATATTTTATGTAATACGAATCGTTTGACCACCTTGTTGAATCTTAAGTAAGCGACTGTAGTTCTCCGCTTCGGTATCTAAAGTGTCGGCCATATTCACAGTTTCCGTGACTCTTCAAATATACCTCGGCGCATGCTCAGAACGGCAGCCTCAGCCGCGAGAGCAGCGGAGCTACCCTTTGAGTCGCTCAGCTGCTTCCCTGCTCGGATGGCTCGCCAGGGAATGTAATGAGCGACACACATGCCGATGGCAGATTCAATTTGTTCAGCTGACGCCCCTGAAAAGAAGTGGATGCACTCAGAGAAGGATCGAAGAAAACTTACAGCCATTTCCCGCAGAATCTATGCGACATCCGTGGAGCGCAGGCTTCGAGGTCAGGCGCTACACAGAGCGGCAAAGTGGCTGCCAGTAGCGAAAGCGACGGTATCTACATGCATATCTCGATATCGCAGACGTTGCGCGCGCGTGCAGTGGTGACATCTATAGATGCGATACTGGCAAACACGATGTCATGCACGTTCCTGTTTGAATATTCGTAGATGCTTTCTTGCAAGAAAAGAGAGGGTGCGACTAAGAAGATATACATAGAAGGAGGTTGACATGTACATGAATCGATGCCAAATACACAGACACAAGCGGGTACTCGCATGAATCACATACGTACATCATATACGGTTCGTATGTTTATATGTACGTGTACGCAAGTAAACGAATGTTTAGTGGTTTGGTGTCAAGAGCCGGACCTAGAAGGGCACCATAGACTGCGGCAGAGGCAACGGCTCCAAAAACCACGTGGTCGATTTTGAACGTTTTGAGGCTGAAAACCTCTGCGAGGCGCCCGCGGATCTCGTCCAGACAAAGCATAGCCCGGAGGGCCTTCCTGCGACAGGACCAAAGACAGTTCTTGGTGTCTCCTCGTGGATTCCTTGATATTGAAAAATGTTTAGGAAACGTCGCTGGATAGAAAAGGCATGACCTCGTTTAGAACGTGTGGATACAACGTGCTCCCAAAATGTTTCAAAATGAGGAAATAGCGCCAGACGCACAGACGGACATACTTAATACTTGTGCAGTTTGTCCCTACTTGATGTCTCAGTTCGTGTGATCAAAGTGTGAATAGAGTATCAATAACGATGAAACGTACTTGGTGCGATGTGTTCATTATAGTATAACAGGACGTTCGATCCAGTCGGCGACAGATGAGTATATCAAGGGTAAATGTGTTTTAGCGTCTAAACGCCAACAATAATATTCTCATCAGGATGAGCAGAAATGTATGCAGTCTATATATATGCATATATCTAAGTACAATATGGAAGGCCAAAGAAAAACCTCACGCTCATGAATTAAGGGCTCGGGTGTACGTGGCACGTTTCAGGCGCATCGAATCTCTGAGAAATAAAATGCTTGCACTGACCATTTCTTTGAGACACTTGGCGCATGCTGGAGGACGGAGGAAAATGTCCAGAGAGTTGAAGACGAACATTCACGCAAAGGGCCATTTTCCGCAGGAGGCAAAGGCACAAGACCACACAGAGCAAGCAAACAGAACGCAGAGGCACCCGCGGATTGTCGCGGTGCGAAACCTGGGGAAGGAACTGAAGCTCTCGACATGAACGCCGAACGAAATGGAGAGAAAATGGCGCCGAACCGACTGCTGACAGCAACGATATTTAGCAGGGTTTTCGAGTTCAGTCACCCAACAACGCTGGTCCCCGCCATGTATGAGTAATGCCAGTAGATGCTGATTTAAACGCATGCATGCACGTGACTATTCACAAACCTGAAGCAGACATACAACAAAGTGGTAAGCGCGCCGGTAGCTTTACCAACACCTACCGCTATGAATACATACATATGGATACTGTATTTATTTATACATTGACATATTCACGTAGTTTATTCGTCGACAGATGCACATTGGCCGATGGGTGCATGCAGATATATTTGTGAAAGATACCGACGACTACCTGCCATCGACATGTCGGGCTCCAGCCTGGGCAGCGGCTATGACGACTGGGTAGAAGTCGTTGTGGCCGAATTCGCCTGCTTGGTGTCCCTTCAGTTTTGGATTGAATCCAAAGACAGTGCCGTTGCTGTCCCACTCGCGCACGGCTGCGCAGTTCGCTGCCACGACCTAGTTTGCGACAAGAAACCAAGAAGAGTGTCTTTCACTTTCTTCTTCACTTTCCCGACACCCTCTGAGTGACTTCTCACCAGTGACGTCCTCGTTCAGCTCCTACTGCGACGTCCGCTTGACGGCTGCTTCTTGCGCTATTTGCCGAGGTCCCAACGCAATTAAATGAACGAATGAAGACTTCTAGTACCTACTAACACAAGACTTCTGTTACCGTTTCAACAACGCCAAGTTTCAGAATTATCCAGCTTGGATGCAGATGTGTTCCGCATTTCCCAAGCCTACGGGAAAACCAGAGTAGACATGCTCCTACACGAATGCCCAGCTCGTCAACATATAAACCCATACACATTTAGATATAGTTTGCCTGTTGGCAGCCTCTGAAACGACGTTAGCATGATCGTTCGTCGATGCCAGTGAGTGTCTGTACAGTGTGTCAAGGAGAAACTGACCTTTTCGGGCTGTGACCTTGTCAGAGTGCCAAAGACGCGCGCGCCGGATCTGTGACAGGAGACGAAACATGCACATGCGAAGGGGGAAATCACAAGACGCAACTGTCTTTGTCTGATAGCGGGGCACGGCCCTCAGCATCGCTCTGGGAGACTTGGTTCTCTGCTCGCGGGCCCTGACTCGACCAAACACGAAATAGTTCCGCTGCATGCAAACTCATGCTGATCTAGTATCGTGCAAGCACAGAAACACAGACAAACATGCGTCGACAGTGAATAGGTACGTCGTTTTATCCAACTACGCGTATCTGCCCTTTCATATTACATGCGTACATCCATGTATGAATATATATATATATATATATATATATATGTATACATATGTATGTGCACATGTACACGTGGACGAACAGTTGAACGCGCGTATGGCCGTGCATGTGCGTGAATGAGGTAATCCTGTCTTTGCGTTGATTGGACGAGAGCTGTCGGATGTAGTGTACGAAACTGGCGACACGCTTCAACACCAAAACACGCCTGCCCCCCTGAGGTGAGTAGGCGCGCCCACAACCGCTTGAAGCAGATGAGCTCTGCCAGCCTCCTGTGGCTTCCTTGAAATATGCCGGTCTCAAAGGAGAATCCATTCGTTCGTCAGGCGAATCAAGGATGTCAGAGAGTGTCTCATCATTATGGAGCTTCTCTGGGAACATGAACAGCCCATTTCGCATCCTCGATTCCCTCACAACGCAAGCACTTCCGTTTCAGCCAACAATGCCAACGATCTCATTTGGAAACTGAAGGGACCGATGGACGCCGCAAGAGCACTCACGTGCCTGAACCACACGAGACATACGCGGCGATGACGGCGCGTTCTTTTATCACATGCATGCTACTCTCACAAATTCTCAAGAGACTTCGTCTTACTGGTTCATGACACGGACACCACCACAGCTTGTTGTTTTCACAGACAGATATATTCAGCTTGACGTCTATACATATATATATATATATATATATAGACATAGATATAGATATATCACTTCAGGTTCACTGACGGAGCTGTGTATGTACACAGGGATCTACGGAGAGAGAAGAAGGGGTAAGACCTGCGTATGCAGACGTGGGTTTCTTCACAACCTCTGCTGTCTGTAGAATAACTTTATTCCCTGAACCTCGAAATATAGTGAACCTGCTGTTGGAGAGGCAAAAACAGTCATCTGCACGCATGCATGTGAATGTAACCCTACATCGATCGCAGTCAGTGTGTCCTGTTTGTTTCTGTTTTCGCCAGCTTACAAGGATAATCCATAGCCTCATCCCTCAAAATTGTTGGTGCATTTGTTTTGAGCGCTAACGCGGATACTCCAGAGAGGACGCTGTCCGTGTGAAACAAACGAACTCTCTCGTAGATTTTCTCGCTGACATTATCTCCGTACCTGAAGGAAAGACGTAGCGAAGCACACGCCTCGGGTTACGTGTGTGTATGACATCCAAAGCACGCATATGTGTATTTCCAGAGAGAGCTAGGTGTACACACCCCAGCATGGAAACATTGCCCCGCTTCCTTCTCCAGGACTCATAATTGAACCTACACACTAATACTTATACTGAAACGTACACTCACGCAGAACCATGCAGCAGGAAAGCGTTGTGGCAAATATGAACCGTTGATAAGGGATCAAACATAGGAGCCTGAATAATTTAAACCGCCGGAAAGATGTATGAGAAAGATGAGCATGAATATTTTGATGGCGTGCCGGAGGGGCACCCCGTGAAATCCGCAAGAGGCAAAGAAGCTCACTTTCCACCTAGGAAGTCGATGGCGTACTGCCCAATGCCAAGAGCCTGGTTTGAGTCTCGAGGCAAAACAACGGTGTCAGCTGAAGTACTTTGAGTCATTTTGAGGACTGTCCGGCAAAATGACGGCTGTAAAGGCGCGGGCAGTGTTCATAAGAGCAGTTTTCCGAGGCTTGACAGTCGGGTTTTACGGATAAAACATTCCAGGAGCTGTCGGCGAGAGAAACCTGGCAGCGTCGGTGGCAACTCTTTGGACCGCGATTTTGCTGCAGCATCAGTCCGTGTGTGCCTCGTTTTATGTCTTGGTGCACGAGCACACCGTCGTCTTCGGGACAAGACGAATGGACCTTTGAACAGTCTTCACAACACTGTGCAGAAATGTCTTAATGCTTGTTCGTGGGGATAGTCGCCGTCTGCAGTTCATCTGCCAAGCCTACACTTCGTTCACAGGGAAACGGGATGGTGAGCTGGTCGGCTGTACGTACAGGCGGCTCTGTAGGATAGGCGACTTGTGTGGGTGAAACTCACTCTAGTCAAATGAGAAAAAACCGTGTCCTCCACTACTGCAGATGCCAGGGCACCTCGTGGGCTTTTGAGTCTCCCTGCTTTTCGAGTTTTGACCTTACCCAGCAAAACGCAGATTGGCTGGCATTCACGCTGGCGTGCATGCGGCGCGAGTCGCGAATCGCAAGGAAGGCATTCTTTTTGTGCCGGGCAAGTCGTCACCAGAAGAACGTCTTTTCCAGCGGTCCATTTCTCCTGCGCTCTTCAGGGGTTGCCTATTTGGAGATGTTTGTCTGGCTGCCCAGCACACACATACACACTCGTGTTCCGGATCTCTTTTTTCGTCTCCGGGATATCGAGGCCTGCCGCCGAACTGAACCGTCTGTCGAGTAGATATTCAGCTCCCTGGTGTGTCGGGAAGCGCGGCTTTTTCCCACACTATCCCGTCTGTAAAGTGCGCCCTCGTCGGGGTATTGTTTCTTTGACACCAACGCGTTGCCACCATGTCGGGAGCAGAAGACCCAACTTCTCCAATGGACGTCAGTGCACCGCCCCCCTCTGCCTCTAGTAGTGGTAGTGGCGCCGCCGCCGCAGAAGCAAGCTCTTCTGAGGTTCCTGTTCGGAGATTCGAAGTTAAAAAGTGGTCTGCCGTCGCCCTTTGGTCCTGGGACATCGTCGTCGACAACTGTGCGATTTGCCGAAATCACATCATGGACTTGTGTATCGAGTGCCAGGCGAGTCAGGTGCGTTGGCATGGCAGGTAAAAAAGAGCTTGAAAGAAGCCAAACGAAAAAACGCAACTGCCTAGTGTCTGCCACTCTCACTTGGCTCTTACGTGTTGAAGGCTGCTGTCTTGTTGCGTTTTTTTCCGTCTTGAAAAAACTTTGATACTTGTCCAGAGCGAGGATCCACCCTCGAGGTCGTAGAGCGCATCCTGTCCTCGTTTTTCACTTAAACGGTGATGTGGACTGGAATATGCGCATACTTTGGGACAACACAGGGTGTTTATCAAACTGTGGAGATACTGGTGGAAGAAAGAAAGGGTGTAGCGCTTGTGATAGCCCCGGCCATTTGCAACTGCATTTTCTTATGACCGTGGACAGTAATATCCACGGTCGCCAAGCTACCCGGTAGCCACGCACAGTAGCTTCAGTTTATGCAGCGGACTTTGAGACACACCAGAACAGAGGGATATTTGTGGGCTTTGCGAATCGACTGCCTCTGCTTGTCCTCCACTCAGGACCAGACACTTGCGGCTTACAGCTCAGTGTGTGTTTCACATATTGACAGACACAAAAGGTAGCAGGAAACTTAGTTTTCCTCTTTTCAATTGTCTTTCCTGTCGCCGTGTGTGAACCCCTGCTCCAGCATGGGTATACCAGATGAACAAAGTTGTGGAATAGCTTCCCTCGCGACAGCAAGTACGGTATCGTAAGCAAATCACCCTTGGGCTGTATGTAAGGCGTGTGCCTACTGTATGCCATCCGTTTCTTATTTCTTCTTGCGTCCCAGGGAGGCTCGAGTTCGGAAGAGTGCACAGTTGCTTGGGGCGTGTGCAACCACGCTTTCCACTTCCACTGCATCTCGCGATGGCTCAAGACGCGGCAGGTCTGTCCCCTGGACAACGCCGACTGGGAATTCCAGAAGTATGGCCGGTAGGGGTCCGGCTGCTTTTCCGCTCTGTCAAGATGTCGCGTTAAACAACGTTGTAGGATTGCGACTCCCGACTGTACGAATGGCCGTTTCCGTGCTGGGATTTCTTACCGTTGCGAATTTCTATCGATATCAATGACTCCCTTATGCAGCACGTGGACACGGTCGCAACCCTCACAGGTTGGCAAAGGTAGAATGAGAGGAAACGAGGGACCTGTCATTCGTGAAGTCGTTCCAACAGGACCGTTGAGGTTTTCTGGAGTCCCCACGGTAGTGCGGTTTTCCGGTCGCACCGGAACGCACATGTCGGACAGTAACTTAGAAACACAGGATGTGGAGCAAAAGGCGTATGAGCGTATATATAAGTGCAACAGTACTTGTACAGCTGTCCACAGTCTTGCATAATGATTGACATCTTCTAAGCTACAGACAAATCTATTAGCATGTATATGCGTTTCGTTATTTAGTCTAGTTCTGGGACGACCGCTTGGTTTTGAGGTGTGCCGGGTTTTTTTGGAAAAGTGTTCTAGGGGAACTCGTGCATAAATGCCGAGTTCTCAGTTGGCGCTCATTTATTTCCTGCTGAGGAGTAGCCGGAATATCGTTTGGGGATGCTGCAGACCATATGAGCTCTAAGTGCATTAAAAACATGGGACCTGAACATAACTCAAAAGCATCCTCATGGAGTGACCCGGTGCTTCTTACTTTTTTCATGTCTCAAAAACCGTAGAGTGAGAGATACTCATGTTTCGGTACTTCTGCAACTTTCGTCGGACTTTCCTTGTTTAAAGCCATCCAATAATCGTAGATGTGTTGCTTGATACTTTTTGTGAAGGCCGTATCTGCCCGCAGACTTTGCTGTGTGCATTAGTCAAACAATTCGCTTAATAGCAGTATTCATTCGTTCGTATTGGTACTTTCACCGAGTACGTGCACAACACTGGAACCACAAACACAGAGGCCGAGTGGCCTCAAAGCGACAATGGTTTATCGTGCCAGCTTCAAGCAGTCTAGGGCATTTACGAAATGGCAGTCATATTCACGGTTTTGGATGTGCGCTGAAAATAGTACAGATGCACGCAAAGCATAAACTGACATTTCCAAATGCGCAAGCATCTGGTTTCACGAAAACGATTGTTTATTTCAGCATACGTTGTTCAAAACTGTTTTCGCTTTATGTAGGAAGCGAATGTGCTGCCCACGAGAGACGCGCACAAGTTCGCACGGCATCTACTGTGTCACTTCAGAACATACTGTGGACCAAATCCGGTCTACATGCGTAATATGACAGTCAGACACATGCAGGTACCTAGGCAGTAGCAATTTTTAAAGTATAGCACTTAGTCTTCACCTCCTGACAACACATTCACCGAAGCAGTCACGCAGCCAGACACTGACGAAAACTGCATGTATGCAGTACTCGAGGCATCGCAGTAATCTGACCAGACATGGAAACACTTCCCCACCGGCGAACAAACTACACATGAGATCCTAGACCAGGGGTGACGGAACGGGTCGTAAACCACCTGCGTCGCCTGTCTTGTAGAGACGAATTTTAGGAACGTAGTCATAGAATGATTCAGACAGTGCGCAAAAGCCAAGGTCTTTTCTTCAGTACGAGAGTTCCTTTCATTGTCAGTGGAAATGAAGATAACTTCGACTTTATTGGTTCGAAATCGTGGGCTACAAACCTTTGTCTTGTGGCTGACAAGACCCATGACGCGGGAACGGAACTCTTCTAAGAGAGTATGGATAGTACTCGCTGTCGCGGCGTTCAGGGGGTCGCTTGCACATGTTGTGCAGGTGCGACAGTGTGACTCAAACTTCTGGGGGAGGGAGAGCTTTATAAGAGACTTGTGGGTCTGCACAGCCCCACAGTTATTAGCTGTCGCAACAACGGGCTGAAAACAGCGTGTCCGCGACGTGAAATGGAACCAGAATTTTGTTGCGTGTTTGGCCTCAAACATCGCGCCGGAAGTCGTGAAGAGTCTTGCAGCCTCTTAGCAAGGTTACGATGCATATCAATATGATCAAATAATCGCCTCGTTGATCTGCTGGAAGCGACGGCTTCTGAGTTTTAGGAACACTCCTTACAGTGGGCTTTCCAAGGAGAGCCGTGAAGACATGGACAACCCCCTGCCTCAAGTCTTGCGCTGCTGCCCTCTGCAGTGTTTCCCCGTCTCGAGGAACGGCAGAGCCCCGGGTGAGGGAGCCTTTCTCGGCAGCCCTCAAAAAACCAGCCGCCTTTCAATGATAGATTTCTCGTCTTGGAGTGACGCCAGCTTTTCGGTTCGTGTGCAGGAGTCGCGCCAAGAGCAACTATCATGAACGCCTCGAACTTTCTCCGGAGACGCGCCTTCACTGTTGCCGAAGCACGTGAGGCAGATCAACGCAGCAAAACTAAGCTGACTGCTTTGCAGTCCACTGTGGAGGCATTCCAGAGCTTCGCAACCCTCAGCCAGCAGAAATCCGAATGGATCTCATTTGCGTCAAGCCTCCACAGCCAGAGAATTCAGACTGAGGCTGCCCTGCGACGCTGTCAGCATCTTGTTGAGAGCATCGAAGGCCAGAATGCTCACCTCCCAAGTGGGAGTGTAGAAAGTGATAGCCTTCTACACACCGACAGTCGTGTGCCCTCGCCCTCAGGAAGACAAGAAGACCGCAATTTCCACAGATGTTCTCGTCACGGTGATCAGTCATCGGAACATGCGGATACTAATGACCCTGCTGTCACCGCTGATGACATATGGTCGGCTGAAACGCTCCTCGAAAATGCCGTGATGCTTGCGCGGCTCGGGAAGCGAATTGCTACGCTGCTCACTGGTGGCGACATAACTGGTGAATCTGCAAGGACTCTAGGGAGGGTACCCGCAACTCCAACGAGTCCAAATAACACAGGGGACGACGAAACCGCTCCTCGTTCCCCTTTCCACCGACATCAAAACAAGGCAGGAAACTCTCTACTGAAAAGCGGCGACCAAGTTGGCCTGTCGCTGGGCAGCACCTGCTGCAGCCAAAGTGAAACATGTTTGTCTGACCCGAAGTGGAGTTCAGGGTCTTCTTTTTGTGGCGAATCTGATCGACACCCGGAGACACATGAGAGCCTCTCCATCGGTAGCGACACGGACGTGTCGGGGCTCCCAAAGCCATCGCTGCACTCGCAAATGCTTCGCTTTACAAGGCTGCTACAGCAGTATGGCTTGGTAGTAATTGCTATAGAGCAGGAATTGGACAAGGAGTACATCTGTGCTCAGCGGGCGGCGCAACAAAGCAAAGCGCGTCTTCTGTTTGTGCAGTCCACGCAGGGGTCCTTGACGCGTGGCGGCAGCTCTTGGTCCATCTCGGCGGGTTCGAGGGCGAAAGATACGGCTGCTTCTCCAGAGCCTGGAGAATTGACAGAAGAAGAAGAAAATTTCGTGGAGTCTTGCTACTCGGCTCTCCTGAGCAACTGCTGCCAAACTGCGTCGCGTCTTTTGAAACTCGGCAATGAGTACCAGGAGAAACTTCAGCGTCTCGAAGAAGACTTCCAGACGGAGCAGATGAGCATGAAACATGAGTTAGCCTCTCTATACGCGAGAAAGAAGGGACTTTTACGCGCTTTGAATGGCTCACGTGTAGCCACCGACTTCCATAGATGGGAGGGACAAAACAGGCGCACTGGTCACGTGAATGCCATTTCCGCTCCCTTCGCGGTTCCAAATGAAGGCACTGGGTTCCACAGGCAATGCCTCGCCACCTACGAAAGAATCGATCCTGCTGCGGTAGAAACAATCGAGGGAGAAATCTCCCTTTGCAATAGGGAAGTCTCGGATCCCCAGCAACCGCTGCCTCAATCTGATGAGACAGGCTCTCAAGCGGAATCCCACTGTCATCCTTGTCTACCAGACAGCACAGAAAGCAATCTACAAGAGGTGACGGATACTTTCAACTTCATTTATGGACAGTTTTCGTCCCCTGGTGCATCAAGATTGCTGCTCCTCGAGCGCCTGCAGCTGGAATTTCCTCGTGCTAGTGCCCACGTCCTTCGGGAAGTGACAGACCTTCACCGACAAACTGCGCTTTTGCAGCAGAGACGAATGGGACATTGGCAAGCGTTCTCATTTGCTCGCATTGCCGCTTTAGCCGAGGCACAGAAACTGCGCACAGGCATTGTACTCAGATTTGGTAAAGAGAATACGAAGAAGGAAGAGAGAAGGCGGCATGCACAGAAATCTGCGGAGATTAACAAACGACTTCAGTGGCAACAGGCCGCGTTCGAAGCGAAGGAGCTGGCTCGAAAGAAAGTGGAGGATGAAGAGCGCGCTCGTGCTGAAGAGACGCAAGCCCACCGGGATGCGAAGGCGCAGAAGCGGCAGGAGGAAATGAAAAGAAGAGTGGCTAGATTCTTGGAGCACAAGGAAGAAGTACTCAAGATGGAGCGCGCTGCGGCGGAGGCGAAAGCCCGCAACGAAGCTGAACAGTATGCAGCGACTCGAAGGCGGAATGCACGTCGAATTGCACGGCGGAGAGAACTAGATGCCTGGAGAGATCAACAGCGAGAAGAAAGACGTAGGGAGTGCATCAGACGACAAGAAGAAATTGTACAGCGTATTAGAAGGGCTGCTGAACGGCTCGCCGTGGTGGCTCAGAGTGATCCCACACGACTGCGGTCAGACACTGAAGCTAGTCGCGCCCGCGCTGAGGCGATCAAGAAAGTCCGCCAGGAAGAGCTTTCCGACGCTACACGAATCAAAGGGTTTGGCGTGCGGCATGGGTACGGAACAGACACGCTGCTTCGAGACATGCGGCTCAAATTGTCGGTAGCCTTGTTTGAAGCTGGGTTGCTCCGTTGTGAGGCAGGCCACGAGGCACTCCTTTGCGTGGGAGCGAAATGAAGGAAAACGATTCACGTGGTGTGTTTTCCTTCAGTGACTCTGGATGGACGGCGGAAGTATCTACCGTGCAGCGAGGGCCACGAACTCTCGCTGTGCCTGTTTGCCGATCATCGCGAACAACTGCCACCGCTGTAAACCCATCGTCTTTTGATGCGTACAAACTGTCACTCATGGGAACTCCAGAGAAATCGCGGTTTCTTACTAATCAATGACAGGTACTACCGCCAGCGCTCCCATTGAACTAGACAGGTCTGCACCAGTGAACCCCGTCGTTGTGGTGGCAGGTTTCTAAATGACAGACATCGGTCGACGGGGGGCTCTGAGTTGCCTGTGTTATTACCAGTTTCACGGTGCGTCAAAGTGCATGTTTTTCATTGTGATAGCCAGGCATGAGTGTCCGACAAAAGTTGCTACAGGACACACTGCGTCGTTGCTCGTGAAAAAAGTTTGCTCCATTTGGCAGAACTAGCGGTACTTAACTCATTTTAGGATAGGCACTTTGTCAATCTGATGCCGCTGGTGATCCTTGACAGTGCTTCATCTTTAAGTCTTCATACTCTTAATGTTTCAAGTTTCAGGCATTTGAAATGTTCACAGCACTGCAATAATAACTCTCTTATTGACAGTCGGTTATCGATGGACAGCAAGCCCCACGCGACACACACTGCCAGCTCAAGGCGTGGTTGGTCGTTCCCAGAACATCCATCATCCGAACAACCATTTTTTTCTCCCTTCGATTCATCGATGTCTCCTTTCCACGTTTTCATAATCCGTTTTGAGGAGCTTGGTCCCGAGAGCGACCGCAGCAACAGCCTTCCCAACGCGCGGGCAGTTTCCCAACCTGCGGCTGGTCTCGAGAGAATCTAAGCCGGTCTTTGCCCTGCAGTGCTGTCCGGGATGTGTGCCTGTCTCGCAGCGAGTCTGGTATTTGCCTTGGCATATTACTGCGAGACGGCCACCGGAAGGAGCTCTGTTGCATAACGATAAAAACTCTTGTACTCTACGCGGGAAACTGAGATCTAGGCTCTAAGCTTTTATACGTCCTCTTGTGGGTTACGAATTTGCATCGCTTGTGTGTGCATGCGTTGGCCTCCGCCGCCTGTAGCCCCGGTGCTGCCCTCAGCAACATTCGTTCGGTCGAGTCCTTTTTTTAAACAAGGCAATTAAAGCCGCTGCACCGCAGGGGGTAGGCTGGCCGAGTGAGAGATGATTGCTGTGGCAGTTGGCATTTGCCAAGAGCCCGTTGAGCTGGACCCACGCGGATGGGCAATAACACGAGCACGACACCGTAACGTCGATTGCTGCCACGATTCCGTCGTTTTCCGGATTTCACGCGCAATTGTCTGATCCGTTGTTGTCTTTGTTTTCGAACACGTGGCAACTGTCTTCGGTGGGGGCGGGCAAATGCATTCAGTAAAGAGCGAAAGAATTTTTCCCGCCTCAAGCGGCGGTCTCCAGCCAAGTTGGTGCCGTTACTCCGGGGCTCTGGACTTGAGCGGTGCTGCTTTCCCCATCCCAACTTTCTTGGCCAAGCTGCGGTTCATGTGACCTCGAACTCCCAGGTATTCTCTCTCTATTTTGTATCCATAGCGCCAAGTAGGCTGTGTGGTCTGCCTGTGTACCTATGCCACACTACGAATATATATATATATATATATATATATGCTGTGCGTATATACTGCATGCAAAATTGTTTTTGAACGTTCAGACCTGCGGCTTATGGTTAGCTCACGTCGTTCACCAGTTTCTGTCTATGTGGCCTGCGGGCGTAGGGGGGCGTGAATCTTCCGACCTACGCTGCTCTCTTGCTAAGGGGTCTTGAACAAGCATTGGTAGTTTAATTCGTGTCCGTTGTCATCTGGAGGTGTGATTGTTTCTTCGAAGCGAGAAGGCGTTGGACAGCGATTCCTGGAAAGTAGAAACATTTTACTTGTCCGCATTCTGTTGCAGACATTTAAAACGATGGCCTCCGTGCAAGGCTGATCCCAGCGACTCGCGGCCGTTTCCCTGCATGCGCCTTGTTGGTCAGATGACCTACCTCGTTCATGTTTTCTTCCGAAACAGATGGCACTGCCCTTCCCGGTCCTCGTCGCTGGAGGCCTGGACTCATGTCTGTTCGTGTGGAACGCGGTGTCGTCTGCGTGCATTGCGACGTTGAAGCTTCCCGATGAGCAGGTCAACACTTTAGCAACTTCTCAGCTTCCTGCCTCCTCAATCTCGGCTCGAAAACACTCCATTCGGTCAGAAGATCAGGAGATCCATCCTGCAGACTCCGGTGTGCCTTCTAACCGCCAGGAGGATCTTCTCCAGTCACCGTGGGGGTCCTCAGACTCCTCGGGTGGGCCTTCGCAAAATCAAACTGTCCTTGTTGCAGCTGCTGGGCACCCGTCCATCACAGTTTTTGACATAGGGGCACTAGGCGAACGCTCGGACGACGTCCTGCCCATTGCGACGTTACAAGGTATGTTCTCCGTTTTGAACGCTGCTTTGTAGGGTTTCTTGCACGGTCTGTGTGACACGCGCTTCAGTGTCGGTGGAATTGGCTCGGCCTGGACCTGGGGCTGAAGAAGGCTCTCGAAAATGCATTGGATTTAAACACAAACGGTTATGTTTAGGGCAGCAGAGACAAGTGCTTCTTCAGATTTTCTATCCTTTCATTCGGGCACGCACGCACGCGTTTTCTGAGGCGTCGATCCCAGAGGTAGACGTGCATTCGCCGGCCACAACGCGCACAGCATGGTACCAATGTTCGCACTTCATTTGGGAATATTCGATTAGGTGGATGGGCGTGTGGACGCGCCTTCGTCAGAACCACAGACAATACAGTTCTGCATTTTCCGAGCGCATGCGTGCTTTAATATAATGCCCAGGACACTTGCAGATCTGGTTCGTTTGGCCGTCAGCCCGCCGGAGCATCAGTCGAACAAATTCGCGTCCCCATCAGGCCTGAATATCCCACCTTCACTTGCCGCTGCATTGTGTGTTTGTCTTGTGCGAGGAGGAGCACGCAAACGGGCTGATGGACCAGCAATACCGTTTTGGGTGTCTTCTGTTGCTTGTGATTTTAGGACACGAGGGCAACGTCCGGAGCCTGGCATTTGTACCCGATCCTTCAAGGAACTCGTCGGTCCAAGTGCGTATTCATCTGACAGTTTATTTTGGTAGATGTGATTTCTCCGAATGGCAAGCCTCACGATACCGGCGAAGAGGCTGGCGTCCGAATTGCACGGCAAAGCAGTCACCAACGGCGTTCTGGAAAAACTTTTTGATGATAAACACGATTCCCCTGCAGCATTTCGGTGTTTGTACACCGTTGTTTTCTGAAGGCGCCTCAGTCCATGCAGCCTCGGAGCAGAGTAGCGCACCATGAGGGAATGGGTCCGCTTTCTAGCGAATTTGTTTGCTGAGTTCATTGGTTGGTAACATCGCCTCACAGCGAAAGTGTTTAACACCCACCACCCGGCAACGCCTACTCACAGCAATAATCTTAAATATGCTCGAAGGTGGCATTTACGCTGGCGCGACTAACACGTAAGCGGATGTATCAGATAACCGAGCTATTGCTCTACACAACTAGGACGCTGTATGAATGATGCAGCGACACGGGGTGTATCTGCAGTATCTCGCAGGTCCTCCTGTGCGTTTACTGTTCCGTGTAGACTCGTGGCGACAGGACCAGCTGTTCATCCCCCGGCAACGCAACTGGGACTAGTTACCTCGGGGGCGCGTCTTTGATTTGCTCCTGCGGGGATGATGCAACTTGTCGAATCTGGGATTTGCGGGCTCCCGGGCACCAGATGCTTTTGCAGAACGAACCGGGGGTCTCTATCAACTCTGTCTGGAGCGTGCCTCGACCGGATCTTCCGTGTCACATCATCGCTGCAGATGCGAATGGGGCTCTGAAGGCCTGGAATTTGAGAAGCAACACAACCTGGTGAGTTGGAGGTTTGCCGGTCTCTGAAGCCGCACAGCTCAGGGTGCAGAGTTGCACGTGGGACGGGTGGGGTGCTTAGGGCAGGCACTAGTTCACACGATTAAATGATTGAGGGTAACGCTGCTCATGTTCAATCTGTCGTGGTAGACATCTGTGGTCACACTGGGGCGACCGCCGTGAAGGTTCAGCGGCATGCAGTGACAGCAGAGCGTCTGTCCCTCTGTCCCATGAGGCGCCCTTCGCACTGCCGCTCGCTGGTTCGCGAACAGATCGCGTACATGCTCATATTACTTAGAGGGAACTCGGCGGGGCAGAAGCAAAACGGACAAGCTGTACAGGCACTTGTGGGAAGGAAGTGAAGGGATGTGACTGGGCGAGGCAACGACGCAGAATCTGCCTCGCCGCTGCTGTCATACAGGGAGCTGGCAAGACCTGGACGGCAGCTAGCGCTGAGTATTGTTACAGGAAATGGTCTCGGTTCTGAAATCGCCGCCGTCGCCAAATGCGGTTCGTTAAGCACCTTTTCCCTGGCGCCGGTTTTGTCCGGAACAGCGTCTCTGACTTTTGACTCCTACTTTTTCCCTCATGGCCCCAATTACGGTGAGTGCTTAGGCCGTTGCTAGGCCACAAACTGCTTCTCTCAGAAGTGAGTTTTGAACGATAAAGACACTTTTGTTTGTCCCCCCCCCCTTTGGGCGTATGCTCACTTCTCCTTTGTCCCAAAAGTTAGTAATTTTGGGGCTTCATCAGGGAGATCAAAAGCCTTTTGCAGTTGCCGAGAACGGAGTAAACCGAAGGTGCAGATCCGATGTTCTTGTCTCCCGCTCTCGGGTAGCCCTCGGGGTGTGGAACAGCTTGTGCGATCCGCAAACGATGCGTCTGAGCGTGGCTTGTCGTCGGGGCACTCGCGAACGATTGTCCATTTTCTGACTGACGTGTTAGACTTTTCGCTGGCTGCAAGGAATTCGGCTCCGTCGATGTTTTGTTTGCACGCTTGTGCAGTTTTGAGCTGTCGGTACAGCCCAGTCCGCCACGCCGTGAAATCGTCTGCGGAGGCGCCACGGGGCTCTGATTGCGCAGCCTGGCGGAGTCGCGAGGCCCAGGAGGAACTCGGCGCGAAGCGGAAGCAGAAACAGTACGCACACGCTTGGTGGCAACAGCAGAAGTACGCCCACGAGTGGTGGCGAAAGCGCGGAGGTGGCGTCTGGTGGCAGCACTTGGCCGACGAAAACGACGGCGCTGTGTGGGGGGAGAAGGATCGAGAGGCAGCCTGGGCAGATCAAGCTCGGTGGGGCGGGCAGTGGTGGCAAGAGTTCAGAGGCGCGAAGCCCTGGTGGCAGCAGGAGGCTGGCGGACGCGCTTGGTGGCAGCAGCGAGGCCGCAAGGCCTGGTGGCAGCGTCCCCATTTGGAGCATGCAGGCGACGGGCGCAAACACATTTTTCAAATTGGCGGCTGGTACGTCTGGGAACCCTGCAAAGACGGGCACGGACGAGTTGAGAAGTTTTTCAGAGTCGACGACGGCACTGCAACGGGACAAGGACCGAAGGGCTTGGGGGACGGACAGAGGAACGACGACGATCCAGACCTGACGCGCGACAACGAGTGGGTAGAGCAGAGGAAACAGACAGAGGGTTCGGATGCAAAAAAGGGCCGCGAGAGTTCGGTGCCCAGGGAATTCTGTAGCTGCGAGGAAGACGCAGACGAGGAGACGCAAACAGCGGAGGAAGAACGGAAACAAATAACAGGAACTCGAAACGAATCAGAAGAAGGAGGCGAGACCACGTGGGTGCAGCGCATGGCAACGACCGGAGCCGATGGTGTCTGCGTGCTTTGGAAACGCGAGGGGAATGGCGAGTGGACCAGTGAACGAGAGCTCACTGGGCACGACCGGTAAGGCCGTCGGGGAAGACGGATTTTCACGAAGTAGGGGACTAAACAAGAGGCTCGTACGTAGAAAGAAAAGACGAGGGCTCAGCCGAGGTAAATGAGATGAGGGTGTGCTTCTATCACTGGCTTCCGACTGTCAGTGTCCCGGGCGTACAGCTGAGGAGACGTCAGGGGAAAGGGGCGCGGAAACAATTGCTTGAGGAACCGTTTTCAGGTGCGCTTAAACCACAACTGTAGGCTACAAATTGCTGCCCTCTCGTTTGCTTGTGCGTTTCACAGGTGGGTGTGGGACTGTACGTTCAGCCGCGATGGCAAGATGCTTGTCACCGGTGGCTCGGATGCCTGCTGCAAGTTGTGGTCAGTTGAAACGGGGAAGCAATTTGTCGAGTACTTCCCGGAAAAGAACGTCGGCGCCGCAGGAGAGAGAGTCCGGAGCACCAAGGTAAGGATGCAAGGCGCCCGAATGCCATCCCAACACTTCGTGACGTGTTTCTACCGGGACTGTCAATGGCCGCACCGCGTATTGTTTTGTACACACACGTGCCCAGAAAGAGGCTGGACGTCGTTAGCGATAGTTTCGTCCGGGGATTCGCCTGCAGCCTACAATCCGTGAGACTGTGTTTGATGTCGGTAACCTACTGCGTCACAGGGATCTGGACGTCTGCTTTTTTTCCGGTGCAGGCCTTGCTTGCGATATCATTACTCGATGCGCCCGTGGAGAAAAAGTAAGAGAAAAAGTGTGCTGAAACAGGAGGTGGGAGTCTCTGGCAAAAAGCCAAAGAAGGAACAACAGTGCTGGTGCAAATCGATCCACGACGGGTCAAGAAATCCGTCTGTCATCGTCACTGTCAGGACCTGGAGCAAGCGCCAGCGCGAAAACAAACTGAGCATGCCACGAGTGCGGGAACAACGGATGCGGATGTCCCGCGGACAGAAAGCACCTCCGCTTGCAAATCAGTGATTGCGTGATTGCCGGGTTACACGGAAGGTCAAAGTATGTACTTCCGTCGTGCAAAGAAAGGTAAACAGAGACCTGGACCGTGTGCTGAAGGCGGAAGGGGGGGGTGCAAGAGAGGCGATCAAGAAGAGACAAATTACAGGGAAACGTGGAACGCCGATGTCGTGTAGGACGCCACCGGTGCAGGGGTTACTCCGGACTATTTGAATCGCATTTTATCATACGGATAGGTTGGAGGCGATGCTGAGGCCACATGCTACGGAGCAGCCTCCTTTCCTATGAGCGCAGGTTGCAGTGAGGCATGGTCTGTATCGTATCCCTGCTCCTGCTGCCGCAGACGTGCTGATCGGGAAGGTTAGCGTGTCGTCGGCATTTGCCAAGAAACGTTTATCGTCTGTAAGCCCTTGTGAAGACGGCATAACTCGAGAGTTCCAGCTCGCCGATGTCCTGCCCACAGTTTCCCCTTCTGCATCGCGTCAGGCCTCGTTCACACGAAACTTGCCGTCCTTGCCGTTGCTTACGACTGAGCAGGAGTCACGGTTATCAACTTTCAGGTTCACCGTACTGCTTGTCTTTTTTTTCATTGTCCGGCATCACGAGGTGTCTTTTGTTCTCCTCAACTCTTCGTTAGCTACTGTAGTGTACCCATCCGAAACGATCGGGGTGGGGCCTTGCTGTTGCTGTGGCCCTCTTGCAGGGTTTCACGTTGTGACACGAAAAACACGTTTATAGGGTGCTCCCGATGTGACATCGACTTGGAGGTCACTAAACAATTTTTTATACGAGGCTTGTTGCCAAACGAAGCACGCCGATGATGAGTATGTTAGCAGTGCATGCTTCGGCTGTATTTTTTTCCGGTTGACTTCACAGTGGGTATGACAATGATCCGTTGTGTCACTTGTTTCCGGGAGGACGCACGCCCCTCTATCTTCCTACGTTGTTTTATTTCATTGAGACAATATAAATTCAGTCTCTGACAACGCTGGTTAGTGAGCGTTACAGCCAATCCCCTGGTGTGTAGCTGCGCACCCAGGGGGCGTTTCCATTTGCTATGAGGTCAGGAGAAACACCCGAGCCTGGCCCAAGTAATTCACACTGTAAGACATTCCTGGCGAAAATCGACTCGAAAGGGCACTTCGTGCACTGAAATACGGAACGCGCGTGATGCTCAGCCGAATGTCTCCTTCGACCACATAGGTGCAAGGCGGCTGTCCGCAAGAAGGAGACGCTCAAGGTCGTTTAGTTTTTCAATCGCCTGCAGACGGAAGGAACATGTGGCAAGCGTTTTTGCTGAACCAGTCACTTGTGGAGTACGTAGAGTTCGTCACATCGTCTTGACTGCCGAAACGCTAGAACCTGCTTCGATGCCAGAGCTACCTAATGTACACGTCTCTGAAGCCGTCTGTTTAGAGAAGCGATAAGTGGTACTGCACCGGGTGTTTAGAATTGCTGTTCGGGTAGTACAGAAAGCAACGCGGTCGGCATGCTAAGGCAGACATGCCGAGACGTTCCCCCCTTCGTGCAGAGAGGTCTCGTCGGTTACGACGTAGAGAACGCGCTGATCCCAGTTTTTAAAATGCTCTTGCTGATGTTTGTGTCGCCATGCGTATACCTGCACTTCGTGACGGTGCAGCCGCTGCTCCAGAATCCGTATTTTGAACACAATTTCACCTTGCTGCTCCTCAATGCTGTTTCCCTCCTCTTCCTCTTTATTTACGCAGCTGGCGTCCTGGGTGGTCTCTTTTAGACGGCGTTGCTGAGCTTCCTGCGGCGCCCCAGACCAAGGAATTAGGGTAACGTCACAACAGTGGGTCGATCCTCTCCGAGGCTGAGAGACTATGACGTTGTGCAAAAGAAAGTGCTTAAACTCTATCTATATTGTACGGTATTTAGCCGTGCGTTTCTCGTCCATGGATGCACTAATAGGCACTACACACTGATATCACAGCCCACCTTCAAACGCTTTAGCTTCTCTTGCTGCTCCTGAAGTCGCTTCTGGGTCACTGCAGCCCGGCGCAGCATTTGTTTCTGAGCACATAGAAATGCGTAGAGTGGAACCGCAACCAGCAGCCCATGTGCGAAACCACGTGTGCACAAATGCGTATAGTTCCGCTATGGATGCGTGCTCCACCGATGTTGTATGCGGCGAATCACACCCAAGAAGGGCCGTGGCGGTAGCTGCTTGCCAGAAATTGACACAACACACCGTTTTTGCCTACCACAGCGTGTGCACTGTTGGGGAGACACCTCTGTGGCTGCTAGGACTTAAAATGACATGTTTTTCAGACAATCGATTAGAACTGACCCTCATATCATTTTTGCATCTTTTCGCGATCAGCTCGGCAGAGGCAGCATCCAGAGTTCGACCTACGAACAGAGAGAAAAACCGCAAACAGGCAAAAAATAACATGTACCAGATCCACTGAGGAATTGGACTGTGCTCGTAAGCTCATGTGGACCACTACGGAACCTCATGTGGATCACTACGGAACCTCAGCCGAACTCCCTCGGCTCGGGGAAGAAACATGTCTCGAATACACCTTGTAACTTCTGTGTCCGTTCACCTGCCAACGTGAGTGAATTGGGTGCATCTGTGGTGGCAACACATCTGTATTACTACACTGGAAGCAGTGCTGAGGCGCGTAGTCAAACACCTATCACTGTCACAGGTAGACTCATTTCTCTGGTAAAGGGATAAAAGCCAGAACCTCTGCTTCCTACCTACACAAGGCAGAGCTGTTGACATTTCTTGTGTAGAATCATTAGGGTTCCATCTCATATCGGAGAGCAACGTGTTTGTCAGATGTCGTCCTGCATGTTCCGTGGGCTACTACACGGTCGCAGGCGTTCCTACCGACAGGACTAGACATATGCTTGGACGTGAGCAGTGTGCTTAAAGACAACCTCTTCTTCTAGTGCAGGTAGATCTGTTTCGTACCCCTGAACTCGATGAAATATGGTGCGAGGATGTCGATCTGCAGATTGCATCCCACAAGCAAAGAAACACAAAAAGCCACACATGGCGCCCTTGTGCACGAGAGTACGCAGATAAATAGACATACGTACATTTAGATATACCGGGGGTAGCTTCGCGGCCAGCATGAAGCCCTCCCGTTCTGCATCGCGAACAGCGGCACAGGGGTACCTCGTTATTTTCTGTCTTCTTTTGCTTCGTCTCGAGGGCATGTTTCTCTTCACTGTGATTCTTTAGAAGCTCCCGGGCAGCATCGTAGACTGTCAGTTGAAGCGTGTGTTGTGTGTGGGTAGGCGCCCCGCTGTTCCCCTCGCCACTCGTGCTACCTTGCCCATCAGTGCAGGCCTGTCCTTGCGTCTCTCTTGTGCTCTCCCCTGAAACTCGATGGCCTCCTTCAATAGCCGCCCCGCGGTGGCCCATCTCGCTGTTGGGAGACATTGGTCGAGAAGTACTGGGGGACCCTTCCCTCAGGCCTAGTATGTGCCTTTCTTCCAGTTCACGAGCGGCTGTAATTGCAGCCTCTTGCTGGCCTCTCCACTGAAGGGATTTTCGAGCACAACGAAGAAGGCTCAGGAAACCTCAGCCAAGCGGATCTATGTCCACACCAATGCAACAACGACACGAACAGCATACCGACATGCAGTATCGTTGAAAACTGAAAAATGACAGCACCGAGGTTGTTTGTAGTATGCATTCCTGATCTGGTATGCATGGACGGAAAGAAGATTGCGATTCTGTCATTTTACTCTCGCAGCCGCTGACAGGTGCAGGTTGTTCCAGTCGCATGGTAACGTACTCGGTCCCGTCGATTCCTTACCACGTGGATTTGATACGCTTGATCGACGACGAAATTTCTGAATCTCATCACCATCTCCTTTTGGCGCATCAGGTACCGATGGATCTGTAGAGGTCCGTGACAGAGACGAGACAGATTCTCTGATTTTTAGAAAATTCTTTACAGCCGCCCCCTTGACCCCAACAAACATGTAAAACAAAAGAGAAAGTTGTAGTTACCCAAGCTTTTCCTGGTAAACGACCACACCTCTGCAGTGATATTCGTTAACGGTCTGACTCACTGACTGCCTGCAGCACTAGCTATCGGCATCGCCTAACCAGTATGCAACATCTCGGTTGTACATATCACGCATCTGACTGTTCCGGTGGTGGTGTACCTCTTTCTGTGTGGGGAGGCGTCGCTTGAAGGTTTTGACGAAAGCCATATACTCCTCATCGACTTCTAACGTTGCTTGCTTCTGTAGGTGCCGGCGCGCAACACACATTGATCTTTCACGCGTGCCACAACCACTGCTCAGAGCTGAATCCAAGACACCCAGAGGTACAGTCCGTTTGCTCCGGAGTGACGCATTTTTCATTCATGTACGACAGTAAAGGGGAATGCTTCGCAGGCAATGACAGTGATGGAGGTTAACCCACTGATTAAACCCTGTCCCACTGTCCTCGAAAGTTAACACAGTGGTATACCTTCGGCGGCCATCCAAACAAATGGCTTTTCTGGTTGAACGTACCCGTTTCAGCATTAGGACAGGCTGAAGTACGGCGCCTTCAGCGTGATGAAAGTTGACACGCACCCTATCCTCTGTAAGAAAATAAACTATCTTGCACTCGTCTTCGCTTGCATCTTTCTACAACGGAAACACCAAATGCGGGAAACGTTCAAAAATTTTTCCATGAAAATCAACCTTATGTGCTCCCAATCCGGTTCTTGGATGCAGCGGGTGACTCGGATTCAACGGCAGACAAGTAGCAACGGGACGCGCTTGCCACGTTGACAGGATGTTCTATGTAAGGATACGAGACGTTGACATGAAACACAACGTTATTAAAGAGCCACTAAGTTTATCAATATACAAGGCGAATAAGTAGCACGAGCTCCACTATTTTGATAGCAGCCTTTGACTACTTGTCCAGTCCTGCTCACGTGCATTGTGTTTGATCTGTGCAACAGTGTACTCAGGTCGTAAAGCGAATGACCTGTCTGCGAATGTTGGCGAAGTTGTCATGCACTGATCGAAGCATGAAACCAGAAGGTGTACATTCCGATTCAGCCCGATCTACATTGGAGTTACTAAACTATCCAAGATAATGCCTTGTGTGACCTCGAGCACTTCTCGCCCAGCTTGGAAAGGCTCGGTGAATTATAGTTCAGTTCCTCACTTCTGGATTTCTAGCGAACTTCTCGGACATGCGAACGATCGGCATCAGACCAGTTATCATCTGATGCGTTCCTCGAAAACAATCAGACGTAAGCAAGTGACTAAACACATAGTTCTGTGATCTTCTTGTCACATCACACGAGTCGCAGAGACGTAGTACAAGTCAAAGTAGAAAGCAGAGCCCATTGGCTACGGAACTTACCCCGTCTCACAAAAACAAATCAGTGATCTATGATGGAGTCATGTCAGCCAGTGAGTTATGCAACGGTATTGTTCACGCTTCATATCTCTGACTAACGAGGAACATGCAACTGCAGGCGCCCACTGCGTGCTGCTGAGCCCATCGATGACGGTCGGTGTGGGCAGGGCATCGTAGCTAGTCTAGTAAAACGCCTGTGCATATCCAATTGCTTACACGAATTTTTTCGCGTGAGCCTTCCTCATCAGTTCCTAATGTGATCGACTGGTATGTGCGACGATCGTCGCGACCTTCAAACTCTTCAAACATTTTGACTCCGATGACCTGGAAGACTCTTCACACATGCAACGATGCTCAGCGTAACCCAAGCCCTCGCGTGCACCCTTGGAAGAGAAAACTGTTCGTACACTCGACTGTCAAAGATGAGCTGAATGTGTGCGAATCAGAGACGGGAACCCGCTGCGGGAATAATGCTTCGTCTGGAAATCGAAGAAACCTAATATACTCATGCCGGTTACAGGTGGACTACTCCACACGAGCTCACCTCTACATGGCGAATCAGCCCATCGAGCCTGTGAGTATATACAATTCAAATGTTTAGCGGTCTCATTTCCATGGCGGTACGCAGCTTATTGATTACTTGCATTGACCTGCAAGTATCCTTTGTCTGGCAGCCGTCCTGGCATTCAGAGCTTAACACCTCCGATACACGGGTTGAAAATTTCGACAAATTGCTAGTTAACAAGGAGTAGGACTCCAGAAGACTGAAGATTTGTGTCGACGCCTTGGATAATTATCGGGTGTGCTATGCTTTCAATGAAACGAAAGCCCTGTTCCACAAGAATGCTAGGCAGCATTCGAGCCGGGAAAACTACCGGTCTGTTAGTACGGCCACGACCATCCGTGCTACGAACATGTAACATGAGGATTCTCCCAGTGTTACAGTAGCCTGAGCCTAGCCTGGACTTGCGCTCACGAATGGATGGAAGTTAATGGCGGAAGAGATTCAGTCAGAGTTGGGCATCGAGTCTTGCCCGGGCATACTAAAGAATGAATCTTCAGCGGGGGGGCTGTCCAAACAGGAATGACGTTGTTGAATCTGACCGGGTGACGTGGTGGTGCACCCAGGGATAGATAATTGAGAAACTCTATCTCACAAAGCACATACCTGGATTTATAGAAAATGAGCTCCCGCTTCACTGCCTCTTCCTGCAGACACGTGGGGCAATAATTCGTTTGGGATCACAACGATTGCGTACCACGGGAAACAGGAAAGAAGAGTTCATACGCCAACGCGTTATTTCAGGTAAGCGGCGATGTACGATGGATGCATGCAGAAACGGCTACTGAAACACTTAAGTGTCTCCGATCTCACGTACTGCGCCCACGACTATCTATTAGAATTGTGTATATCGAATGGTCCTGAAAGGGAAGTTTGCTGACACTGGTTCCGCCAACGGCCGCTGCAGGATGGTCATTGGGGTATGACAGTTTTAGTCGGCTTGTCCAAAAAGCAGGCACCCACTCATCCCGTCCCGTGTGCGAACATCTTGGCGCGTACTTCTATCACTTCCTTAAGGCCGCTAGGCGTTCCGGGCATGTACCGCTCCACAGTCCGTCTTTCGTCAGGATACCTAACGCGCTCGTACATGCAGTCCCTGAGACACACATGCATACCAGCTGACAGCAGCTAATACCCCTGGCAGATTGGAAACTCCAAAACGTCTGCTTTTAACCATGTGTAGGAGACAATAGTGTTAACCTAACACTGCTTGCACGAGCACATGAGAGCTGTTTGTATATGAAAATAGGCGCGCGTTTGCTTCGTGCTTCCCGTGAAAGTCAACATTCAACATCCGAAAACAGTTCGCAAGCAGTAATACGTTGCCGTAGTAGACCTGCCTTGATTGTAGGTACAGCAGAGAATATTATCGCTCCTCGCTGCGCAACATGGTAGAATTTTGAAAGACGCACCCGATGAGTCCGATGAAAACAGTGTAAGCAGCAATAGAACGCTGTCACATCATAGGCGAATGCCGTTACATGTTGGCAAACTGGCACGTGGTCTGACTCCACCGTAAACCCTGCATGAGAAAGACCGTTGGACGCGGAGTTTCGTTCACCTCCTCTGTTTGAATGTCTCCCATATTTGGCAGGGCAGTGTCCTCTGGCTATCCTTGAAAAGAGTGACCCTCATGACAAGACCGTCGGGCTGAAGAAGCAATGACAAGTGACGGCACACTCGGGAAAGTGTCTTTAGCATCTCCATTAGCGGACCATCTCAAACGAGCATGATGTTCTGTCAGTCTTTCGGTACCAGAAAATTGAGCAGAGCTCTCTGTAACTACCACTGGACTATACTCGGTCTTCCTACTCAACATGGCATCTGCAGGGCCGCTGTTCAACCCATTACTTCTAGGCTGAATCTTCACAGACGTTTTGGCGCCTTTTGTTGGCTGATAGACTTCGGTGTACACTGGTTTCAACAACTAATACCAGTGCAAAGAGGTGCTGTCAGAATCGTGGATAGGTCCAAGTGTATTGGTGACGACTAACTTGAGAATACAGAGCAAAGTATTCCACTTTGGTCTGTTTGTAGAAGACCGTCTTGTTCAGTCCAAAGTAACGCTTGACGATGTCATCGCGCGACACAGTAAACCGACCGGCCCAACTCAATGGGGCTTGAAGGGCCTGCTCACAGAATACTGCGAAGCAGCTACACTGTTTTCTTCGTCCACACCGATGACAGTTTGCAGTTACGGTTTGGATGGGCAATGGTTGTCCAGGCTATGTACTAAACCGTATATCTTCACTGTTACACCTAGAACGGAACAACCATCGTAGCCCTCAAATGTGTTGGAACGTTGATTTGACTTGAAGCATTCTCTGTGCATCTAAATCGACCAGAGACCATCGTATGGACATCTAACGCTTACTGGAGTCTTGGATGGTCGCGTTTGATAAGCGATGGACAGTTTCGAGAATTCAGAACTCTCCTCGTCTTCGTCTACCGGCTGCAGACAGAAGCGATCACCGAGTATCACCATCTTTACTATCGCTGTTAATGTGGCGCTGCATGTGAAAGGAGAACTGTAGGGCCGGCAGTCTCAAGGCTGGTGCCACATTCAGTATCCTCAATAAACTGTTATACAAACAAGCCTTTTCTGTACAATACACTAATTAAGAAAACAAAATTATACACAGTCGAAATGTGTAGACACCATTGTGTTACGGTTTCTGTCGTAGACCTTGAACATGCGGACTTACCCTTGATTTCTTCAAAAGGATGTACTCGAAAAACCTCGTATTGTACAAATCCCAACAGAGCTGTCGGACCGGCACCCGAGTGACCATATTGACCTACGTGGAAGCACTGCAACTGACAAATTTCCCTTCGACTGTTTGCCTACACGATTACATCCTATCGGATCCACTCATTCCGTTGCTGTTTTCTGAGGAAAGACGACTTCCGTATTCTTTTTTTCCCGCGTTTACTTTAAAGAGGGCCGTTTAAAAGAACTGACGAAACAGGTGTGTAGTCACCATGTAGCGGTAGTCCGTAACGGCTGACCGGTAGTCCGTAACGGCTGGCCCAGAGTTCTCAAGTCTGGGACGGCGACAAAAACACCAGTAAGCACCGTCATTTCTCCAGCCGCTTTCTCTTCTTTCAACTGGGTGATAGTACGCTTCTCCGCTCATGCCCGCGTCAGGGAAGTCATACTACATCATTGCTTTTGCAAGGCTAACTTCGGTCGCCCATTCATGCTTTTTATTCACAATAACGTTGGCACCTACTTCGATTTCGTTCTGTGATTGCCCCGTTTTCTCCTGCCACCCCCAGCAAGGATCTTACATCATCATGCTTGTGACTCCAAAGCATTGCATGTAGGCGCTTGACGTGATGACAATGTAATACAAATGCCGTGGGCCACTGAAATATGACAACGAAAACGCAGCTCATCCGTGACGTATACTTACCCAGAAGTTTTCATTGTTCCATACAAAGTGGACAGCTATATATGGTGCCTCGGACAAAGCATATTCCCGGCCTAATGAACAGATCAGCGGAACACGACGTGCACGGACTGTGAATCAAAATGGAGCGACATACCACTCTTCAGTTTTGGTTAGAAACGGTGGAGCTACCTCCATTCGTATCACACGATTGTTGGGCAACCCCGGGTGGCATCTCCCTGCCCACAGCAATGCGGAGTACTTCAGACCAGGAGGCAGTCTTTCCCTTTGTCAGACAGCTCCAGAAGCACAAGGAACTCGTTTTATTGTGTTTCGCTGCTACACATATGGGAACTGAAAAGGTTTTCTCGGAGGAACTTTGGGTCTGACTAATATCCGCTTGTCATATAATGAAAGGTCTGGCTGTCAAAATCGCTTCGCCGACAACACAGGAAGGCTGTTTTCCTACCCGTCGTAGGCTCAAGGAATACATCATTTTGAACTCCACGCTTCCCTTTCTTGATAAGCACCCAACAGTGAACACGACGACCTTCGAACGGGTCTTCTCCGTGAATCGGAGAATCACAGTCTGTAAAGATGTGCTCGCTCTCCGCCTACAATCATGCACGATAGTAATACACGAAGTCGTATGCCATGGCGAACTCTCACCAGTCGTCCCACGAAGCAGCAGGATACGGGGTGGGGCACCCTTTACTTTCTAATGAGAGCGAATTCAAGATTCACATGTAGAGGCGACCAACTACAGTCATTGGGAAAGAAGTTTCGATTCGCACCACGAGGTCGCGGTGCTGACAGACAGTTGCTTGGACAACATAACTCGAGGTTCAACTGAAAATGCGGAAAGGAAAGTGTATAGTTGGCGACCGTGCAGTACCCCTGAACCTTGCGGTTTCTACCTGCATGCACGACAGCAAAATAGTTGTCGCGACTCTGTGAGGGACGAAGGCCCTGAGGAAAGCTTGTTGGCGAAAGAGCTGATGGAATCGGGGCGAGACACAGGTTTGGGCCCGGGCCTCGTAGTCATGGAACCCTACCTTCCGTGCAGCTTCCTGTTCATTCTTCTCATCTTCGACCTTTTTGAGAAAAGCTGATTCTGGTGGGAGGCGCTTGGGAATGACAAAGTCTAATCCTTCATCACTATCCTGGTAATCGAAGGTAATCAGAAAGTACTCAGATATTTGGTTAAGACGACACCCCTTTGCTAACGTGTAAATACAGTGTGTGCACGCTCAAACTACCTCATGAATCTGCGTGAGAGAATGAGATCGAGCTACCATTCTGAAACAGCAGCCGTCTGCCTGTTAGGAACTCGAGAAGGCTCTGTAGGTTGAGATCCGTAGCTGATCTCCCGACACGACCTTCTTCGCAGTGCCCGTTCCTCGCTGAACACTTACATTTTTGGGGACAACGCGCATCTCTTCGAGAGGAGGTACGTCAGCGTCTGCAGAGGCGTTTATGGGAGAATTGGGGGACTGCTGCAATTCTCGATCCACATGATGCTTCATATCCTCTTCCACTTTCATTTCGTGTGGCAGAAATGGAGGCAGCTCATTTGTCTGTCGAAGGATGCACACATCCAGTTGCTCAGCTGCAGCAAAATGCTCCACTAGTGTGCTCCTTAGTTTCAGGGAAGCCAACGGAAATGCCATATAGTAAACGTCACTATCATGCCGTATGAAGATATACTGAAGTCACTTTGTGGCGTGCTGGAGAAGACGGCCTGAGGCTCTGCTGTAGGGGTGAACACATTCCAATGTGATGGTTAATTACACAGATTTCCCACTATGTATGCGAATCATTTGACATAAATTGATGTTTTTATGAGCAGGTCGTCCTTTGCGAGTGCATATACACTACAAGGGCGCATGCGTATTCAATATGTCGTTGTTTTAATGTGCAATGGCACTTGACCCCGGCGAGGTGTCCTTGGATTTCTGCTGAACGAGACTCGATAAACGTGCGTTCGTAGCATTTCCCGGCAATGCAATGAAATGTCATGACTGCTGCTGTCAGAGCTCACTTGATTAACTCGTGTGATAAATTCGGGGGCGCAACCGGAAACGCAGTAGGCGTCATAGCCTTGTCCAATGAGGACAGAGCAGAGCAAGACAGCATAGTCAAAGCTGTCCCCCTTGCGCCAGGAAATTACCGACGTCGGTGAAGGCAAAACGGGTGGGTATTCGTTTGGCGGTTCCAGCTCTTCATAGCACAAGAAGTCCGCGAAGAATGCCGCGCAATCGTGGTAATCATAGCACTCCCTACGTCGAAACACGCCAACAGAAAACGGCTGAGCGACGACAAAGAAATAGCACGCTCTCGCCGAATCACTGTCGCGAATCAGAGCTTACCACCGTGTCTGCAAACCATGGGAACGTTGACGAGATATTGCCTTACTTAAAGGGAAGTTTAGTAGGACGAATTGTGGTGGACACGAACTTCGGAACACCAAACTCGTTTGGAGGAGCCAAGAAGAGGAATTTTGGACCGTATATGGTCCTAAACTGCGAGAGAAACATGTGCCGACGAGCGAGACGTACGGCAGCACCGCTTGGCATTGAATATTAGGTCTCCTGAGATTTACGTTTTTCTAGCGTGTGAGCTGTTTTTCAAACATTCGCTCGTCATCCGGTCTGGCTCTCATCATCATCTCTCACTTTCATCAGTTCCAATGGCAAGGTCAGAATAACGCAGTGTTCTGTGTTGTTGGTTGCCTCGTCTAGTGACGTCTGAAAAGTTTGAGTGAGGGGAAGGAATTCAAACACTTGACTCGCGCCGCATACTCGGTGTTTGAATCCTGTGCTATGAAAGCGAAAGATGGTGCTCTCAAATTCAGCTGGGCTGACCTCGTTATCTGGCCTCGCGCAGTAACTTGCAACAGTACTGCCGTCTCAAGCAAAATAGAAGTACCGCTGATCGTCAAAAAAGAATACTACGCTGTAGAATGACCTCTTCAGTGATCAGAGTAGAACAGCATGAGAAAAAGTCGAGAGGAACCCTGAACGTTCCCGCCTTGTCAGTACCTGGACCTCGAATCGTCTGCATTGCTCGAGCATTACGAGCTCGCCGACAGTATTTGTCCGGTAACGGGGGGGAACGTCCGCATTGCTGTGTGCGAACTGCATCATTGGCCAGAGGACAACAGGGAAGGAATGTTTATGAGGTTTCTATTCAATGAAGGCATCTCCGGTGTGCCAGCTACTCGCTCACGCCGTGGCGCTCACAGGCACCGCAGCAGTGATGTATATGTCGCGGCCTCATGCGGTAGCACGGGGGTAATGACTGTGGGTTTCCAAAAAAAAGTTTCGCAACGTGCAGGTGTGAAATATCAGCATCAGCAGAAAAGCCAATCGTGCTCTCGAGGATCATTAAAGAAAATCGCAGCAGTGGTAGCTCAGAAAACGTGATGTCAACCCGCACGTATGGCTCCTGAAACGAAACAAACGGCGCCATACAACACTTGACACCAACCGGCAATCCCTACGTAAGAAAACAAACGTTCCTCAGCACTGTTCTTCCAATCGTTTTTCCTCCTTCACTTGGCCGGTCGATAGCTTGTGACCTCTAATTCTCAGAGGTATACCAATGGGTGAATCCTTCGCCGCCAGCCGGAGCATACAGGAAGTTCATATTGCCGTGCTTAGCTAATCAGCGATGCGACCAACGACAGACATTTCGAGTAGGTAATATACGGGTGATCGTAGATTGCATCTCAAATCTCACTCAACCGGATCGTTGGTGTAACTCTCTCCGGCTGTTCGTGCGTGAGGACCGTAACGGGAACAAGCAATAATACAGAAGAGGCGAATGTGGTTGTCAATACTTTTCCTATCCCCGGAAGCCCTCACAGATTCTGCGTCGTGAATTAAGCACACCAGTAAAGAGACGGATCTTGTATGTATGGTAAGCCTACTTGGTGGCATCTCTGCATCTTTCGGCTCCACATAGTTGAATCCTGGTCTCTCAGGCCCTCTTCAGGTGACTGCTTGCGCTCGGCCTCCGAAAGCATAAGGTCAAGTTCTTCCTTCCTCGTGTCACCTTCACGTTCAGTCAGTGGCTTTGCCTCCATCTTGAGTGAATGCTCTTTGCTTCCGGATACACAAAGTAATGATCATACTGAGACTTCAGAGCCCTTCCGTGACGACAGCTGTCGGGATTACTTGAGGTGCGCCCACCCAGAGTGACGACGAATTCCCTTGTAGAATCGCTTGTTCCGAAACCGAAGAGTGACAAACCGATGAAATTGTGGGAGATTCTCAACAAGCACTTTACATGCACATTCTTCCACCACATCGGCAAACACATTACACAGTTCCGTGTTCACATTTCGGGAAAAAATTTCCCGTTACACTATGTCTTTTAGGACTTCCAGCGCCCGCAGTTAACACGACCTAGTTAGGCGTCCCAGTGCTGCCAAAGTTCCGGATTCGAAGCCTGGCTGGGAATCACAAAGTGGGGCTGATAATGATTCGTCCAGTGCCGCGAAAAGCCTTTCCAGAGTAAATGCCTACTTAGTAGGGAGAAAATGGAGAGACGAGACATCTGCAGGCGCGCTTGCGACTGTTTCACGCCTAGACACTTTGTCTAGTGACCTCTCCAGCGTAAGCCTTCTGCAGCTGCTAGCGTTTGTTCCCGGAAGTCGGTGACACGGTTTCACGATGGCCAATCCCACCCTCGGGGAAAACTCCGTTGCACACCACACAACATGGTTGACAACATGCTAACGCTTATGAAAATCTTCTAGTAAAGAGGCAGGTCTATTGCATATATCCGAAGGAATGAAGCTACTAATACCGTCTCCCCTTAGCTCGCTGGTCATTCCAGCAGGAACAGCGGCTCTGCATCCGGCCAGGCACGGTCGGTGAGGAACTGCCATTGACAGTTCAATGTCAGCAGTGGTGCTCATCAGTGAAATGACGCACGCGGGTTATTCTTTATGGAGAGTGCTTTCATAGCTATCAGTTTCCAACAAAGGCAAGCCGGCAGACTACTGGTAAGGATTCAGACGATAATGGAGGAAACCCAGCGGACACACACGGACACTTTTGTCAGCTGGCAAGCGAGGTGAAAAGGCTGTTCAAAAAAAAATTTTCGAGCTTACATGGGGTTTCATGGAACAGCCTTGCTGAGCGCATACTAGATTTGTGGGACTGAAAACGCGGTCAAGCAATGCTGGCAATCTGCTGCACACTGCCCATTGCAGCATGAAGCCGCCGCTGGCAGATGCAGACATGTACGACTTTTCGTCGCTTGAATCCCCACTAGACTACCCACTTTTCAACTCTTTTCTTATTTTCTTTTCAAGGATGTGTTGCACGTTCGTGGTATTTCAGCGGACTAAATTCCTGCTCATTAAACACTTCCGTCCAGATGCTTCACTTCCTCAATCCTCTTCTTCTGCTGTCTACCTGCAAAAGTACTCGCTCAGTTGACGGGCTCTCCGGCGCCGGCTGACTTCTCGATGACCCTGGATCAAAACTTGAAACTGAGGAACGTTTACTGCGCATGTGAAGCTCACGCTACATGAACGGTGCCTCTTCTAAAGGGTAATAACTGAGCAAGGATCCACCAGTCTCATTTTTCGTATTCCCTCCTATTGCCTTTCGCGACCTGGGCTGGCTGTTCTCGTACATCAGTCTCGGTGTCCTCCGCACGTCGGCAGCAGCAACATCCGATCAGGCTCCCTGAGAAAAAAATGCTTCCCTCTGGAAACCAATATAAACAGCCTACCATACTTACGAGTTGCTTCTGGTTCGATGGAACTAGCACACCCAGACGAGGATACCGATCAACCATTTAAAGGCAACAGGCATTGCCGGCCTGGATGGGTGTACAAAGAATTCACGTGTTGCTACGTTATTCCTGTGTAGCCTTCTTTCATTACGCAAACATGGGTGTGTAAAGACTCCTGACAGAGCCTCCGTTCCTGGGGCACGGGAAATGTGCTTATTTTTTTACCGCCATTCAGAAGGACTTGACATTTTGTATGCGTCTGTCTGCTGGGCAGTACACCGCTCCTCACTGTGACTTTTGGTAGTCGCCGAGACAGCACATTTTCTTCACGCTGCCCACAACCTAAGTTAATTTGCTACATACGTTAGCCCTATTGTAAATGCCTTTCTGAAACGAGCTGACTGAGGAGAGATTCAAATATGAATTGCAGATTTCAGGTCCTTCCGAGATTTTGTACGAGACATACATCCTGGGGGAACTTCCAGAGCGGTACAACCGGTTGCATGCAGCGAAAATGCGGATCGTTACTTCTGCCATAGTCGTGCTGTGACAAGCCTGGACTACCCTGCTTCCCGCTGCAAAAATGCCCTGTGTTCTGCCAGCTGGCTCTCGTAGTTTCGAACGACTCATCGCATTGAAGCACACGCACGCGTACCTGTAAGAAGAAACCATACTGAAATAGCTATCTAGCTCTATATACATATATTATTAATAAGAATTCGAATGTATTCGGCCCTGCGAACAAGAAAGCACTCTACTGTAAACGTTCTGCACTGGACATACTACGGCCGGTCAGGTGTTTGGGTTGTGTTAAGTGTGGATTGACTTAGTTTCGCGCTGGCAGAGCGTTACCTCTGACTGGGTAGTCCGCTTCTTGCGAATGCAGCAAGGCAGCTGTTAACGGGAGTCCTCAGTCATATACATAACGCCACTGTGATGGCCTGAGGCGTGTGCGTTCCTGCTTCCCGTCAAAAGCGACAGAGGAGCCAGATTACTCGTAGGTTATGTGCCTCGAATAGTATCTTTCACAGACAGCAGTTACTCGGGTGGAATTTCTAACCTACACGCCCGAAGATGTTGCGAAAGAAGCCGGGGTTAACGCAAGCGACGCGACATGTCAACTGTAGAACACAGACACCTGCATTACACATAAAAAAAGCATACCATAGCAGAGGAAGGCAGGGAAGTCCCTTGTCAAAAGCCAAGTTCGAAAAGCGGAAAGGCAGCCTTTAGCGGATTTTTCAGAAGATCCACGAGAAAGCAAATGGCACCTGAGAGGCCTTCAAAGAGGCTGAAGGGGTTGTCCGGGACCCTGCTGTCAGCCTGCAGTTTTTCGTCGAACATTTTGAGCGCAAAGTCTGCGGCGCGGTCCAGCCAGATGGGATCGCGTGTCAGTTTGTACGCCATGAGCAACGCGTATCCACTTCCAGATATTCCGTGGCATATCCCAGGCCCCTTCTTCAACAGCCCGTACTTCCACACGCAAGTCGCTGCGCGGAGCGCGGCTTTCTGGAACTCGCGATTATTGAACACAATGCTCCCGAGTCCGAAGGCAAAGACCGCGCCGGTGGCTCCGTGGCAGAAATGACAGAGGTAGTCGTCTGTTTCGCCTCTGACTGCCGGCCAGTTGTGGTGTTTCGTCTCCAGTGTGAGAAGCCACTCGAGCGTACCCTTCACCAGGCGCATCGCATTCGGGTCGTTCCGGATCGGTTCCACCAACATCAGCATGTAGACAATCCCCATGACACCGTGAGCCGCGCCGAGATACTCTCTGTCGTGCCAGCTGTACAACAAGGGACTGGCGCCGGTGCGTCGGCCGTAAGCCTCGCCAGATTCGAGCATCTTCATTGAGAGCTGTTTGATCTTCGCCTCGGAAACGGATCCAGGAGCCAGAAAGTTCAAAAACAAGCACCCGTAGAGGTACCCCGCGCGGCCGTAAAGCCATTCGTCGGAGTCGAGCTCGTGAACCGCATAGTCAAAGTACTGTTTATACGACTGCACCGCGCCTTGGAAAACAGCAGACTGGGAAGCGAAGGGGAGCCCCTGTTGCCACCCCAGCAACGCTTGAACAACGAACAACCCAGCGGGGCCACACAAAAGGCTGGGGCCGAGCGACCGGTGTCTGCGCGCCTGCTCCACGCCAGCCTCGACGACGTCCGGGCTCAGGAGCTTCTGAGCTGTATCGAGACTTGCCTGCTTCTGGTCGCCTGTCTGGATGGTGGCAAGCTTCAAAAACGCATATGCAATCCCTGGAGAGCCCACGTAGACAGTGGACCCTTTCTTCGGATTGACCGTCCCGGCAGAACGTACACAACGTGCAGTCTCCTGCAGGCGGTCTTCCAGCGCTGCTACACAGTCCTGGCGGAGAGATGAAGTGCCTGGAATCAAATGCATCGGCCCAGCCGAAGCCGGCGCCTCAGCCGCCACATTGAGAAACGCCCGGCTCTGGAGAGTCCGACTCCGTGGCATGTTGGCTGGCGGATGGGCAGGAGCGTGGCAGAAAAACGAGATCGTTTGGCCGGCGGCGAATGTGGGAATTCAAGAACTCTCCTGCGTGGGAAGCCGGCTCTCTGTCATTTCAGTGCACTACACTCCCCGGACGATCGGCGGCACGTAACGCAACAAAGGAACTCAGTGTCACTATTCCTTGGGTACTCGTGGGAAACCTAGACAGCTCGCGAAACTGTGCTTGGGTAAACCATGGACACGGGAGTTTTGACCCGAGACATTAGAGACTGCGACACCCTGTTCCTGCTTCCGAATTTTGACCGAGACGGTCTACGACTCCTCCGCTGAGGCTCTTTGGCGCATCTCCAGAGCCTCCTAACGCAAACGGTGAGAAACTTACAGAGATTCGACGTAAAAAGTGGCCAAAAACAGCCGACACATGCACCGGCAAGTGAAGGTTGAACGGACTGTGTGTGCGTTTGTTCCAGAGCTGGAAAGAAACTTCCCCGGGTCTTTGGGGAGGACAGACCATCCCTGCTGCGCACACCGACCGGAGAATGCGTCGAAACAGCAAATTTCGACTTGAAGAAAGTGTCTGGAAAACGCTTTTCGTGCAGCAGAAGCACTCATGGCAATCCGGTGGTCAAAGCGACTCGGGCACTGCACATCCACCCGCCTCTCTTTTTGTCGCCGACCGGGGAGCAGAAGAACTCCGGAAAACCCGAAACGTGGGACACCTGGTGACTGCAAAACTCCACCGGTCTAGGACCTTTTCCGTCTATACACCAGAGCACTCGAAAGCGGACGACAAAGACATTAGGCGCCGGACACAAACCATAGTTTTCAGGGCACCCCACCGGATTTGGCCGCGGTTCGCTTGTGCACCTGCGAGGAAGCGGAAAGGACCAACGACCACCAGTTACCCGAGAGTTTGCTCTGTCTTTTCAATCCCCTTTGTATAGAAAATGGCCACTATCCGACCGTCGTGCCGCTTACTCGAGGTGTTCATTCCATCGCAAAATCGCAACTCTGCGAAGGCTCAGCCCCAGTCGATCGAGTCACTTCGCATCCTCCGTGCAGGATCCGCTGGTGGCGCGTCGCTAGCTGGCGCGAGCAACCGGTGAACGCTGTGCAGAAAAATGTTTTGACTTGAAGCTTCTCGCCTTACCGTAGGCGTTCGCAAGTCACAAGCGGCTTGCGAACACTCGTTGCGTGACGTGTGCCTCAGCTGCACACTGCGAGGACTGAATGGAAAAGCGACGGATTATTGCCGCGCCTTCCCAGCTTGGAGTGGCAACGACAGTGCAGCCTCCGAGCGTTGTGTCATCGTCTCACTTTGCATGCGATTTTTCTCTTGACACAAAAAACTGGCATGCAGACGCTTGAGGCACTGCCGAAGATCCAACAAGTCTCGCGCTCGTATTCGAAACAGCATTGTTCGGATGAAGCAGATCCCACGTTCTGCTCGAAACACACTGGCAAAGGGGAGTTTCCGTCTCCGTTGATCAGTAAACGGATCACAAACAGGGAGTCCACTCTCTCGGCGAGACTGCAGCGGGACAACGACAGCATGCAGCGATCATCGATTTGCGGCTTTGCGGCTTCGGCAATCTGCAACGGAGCAAAACAACGTATACACGATATGTATTTTTTGTGTTCTTCATATAATATGCTTCGTGACGGAACTCTCGCAAAGGCGCTATGAAGCCTTCAAAGGCTGTAGGGACATTGAGAGTGCGGCGATCCAGCTGGGCGACTTTTCACTATTCGGGACCAGCTTCGTCGAAATTCAGTACCCCACTCCTTGTTCGTGAGAGAAGCGCACCTGTTTCGATTGTGGTTGCTGCGAAGTTTTCTCTCTCCTTGTAGTTCGTCGCTTCGCTCCTCGGCCTTGCTGCCTTTCCTCCCGCTCCTCTTGTCTCCTGTCTCCGTCTCCGTGTCGCCGTGTCTCAGTATTTCCCTTTCCGGTTCCACATCCGTCTTTGGCTTTCGTCCGCACTCGTCCAGTTCCCCGTCCCCTCTCTGAGGATGCTTTTATCAGATTTTCATGTAGCGTCTCGTTCCCTCGAGTTTTCTTTTCCCGCTCGTCCCGTTCTGCGTTTCTCCCTGCTCCAAAATGAATCTCCTTCCCTCGAGCATCGAAGAATTCCGCAAGCGCTCCTATTGGAACGCTTTTTTCCGGTCCCGTGGTGACCGAGCCTTCGAGTGGTACGGCAGCTACTCCGAATATAAGGCGATCCTTGACTCCCTCGACCTGCGTGTTCCAGCGGGAGCGCGAAAGGAGCGGACCCGCGAGGCGACAGAGAGAGAGCACGGTCTTCGCGAAGGTTCAGCCGAGGCTGTGCCCACCCGTCTAGAGAAGCAGAAAGAGGAGAACGGAGAGCGAAGCGCAGCCGGTGATGGTGACAAGAACAGAGGGTCGAGGATTCTCCACGTCGGGTGTGGAAACTCGGAGCTGGCGGCTGAGCTGGTGGAAGACGGGTGAGTGAAGAAGGATGAAGCCGCAACAGTGCGCCAGAGCAGCCAGAACAGCGCGCACCCAGTGGCAAGGTGAGGGCAAGAAGTGGACAACGCAGAACAAATGTCACAGTCACTCATTGACACTCACACACCGAGTGAGGCAGAGAGACGGATGTTTGTGCAGGGGACAACCTAAAGGAAGGGTGCTGGGGTGGGGAGTTGATCATCACCTGTCGGAAGTCGAGCCGACGTCCCCAAGTTGTGGAGGTGATGCCTCGACTGTCTGCCGTGAGTTCTCTTCGCTCTTCCTCGACCATGATGTTCCACTTGGTGCGCATGCATTTGCTCTCCCGACGTGCAGATACACTTCAGTTGTCAACGTCGACTTCTCACCTGTTGTCATTTCGAACATGCGTCGCCGGTTTCGCCACCTCCGCTCTGCGCTTGAGTGGGAGTGTTTAGACGTTCGAAACGGCGCGCTCGTGAAGCAGTTTGGATCTGATTCTTTCGATGTCGTGCTGGACAAGGGATTTCTCGACGCCTACATTTCTCGCGATCCGGAACACTGTGCGGCTGCTTCTGAAGGAGGGGCGAACGGGAGGGGGAACTGCCAGTTGAGCGAGACGAACGTGAAGTCGAGCAACGCGTGGGACTACAGAGAGGAAGCTCAGGTGTATCTCCACTCTGTGTTGAACGTGCTGAAGCCCGGAGGCGTTTACATTCTCATCACTCTCGCACAAGATTACCTAGCCAAGGAACTGGTAAGACGAACCAGGGTTCGGCTCTTGTCGTCTGTCTCCACGTCATATGTCCGCTTGAGAGTTCTTTCATTTATCTTCCTCTTTCTATGTGGGGTCCCCCCTTTTCCGTATATTTCACTTATTTATATGTCTCCTACATGTGGTTCAGTTATATTCATATCTGGTCGCATGCGCCCAAAATCGTCTCTGGAAGTAGGAATCTATCCACCAAGCATTTCCAGTTTGCATATCTCGCGTGTCTTGCGTTTCTGTCTTTCGCCGTAGGTTCGGAGCTTGCACGCAGCTCCACTGGCACACGTCAAGATTTACCCTCTCTCTCACAAGTCGTCTGTTTCTTCTTCTTCTCCCCTTCCGTATCTTTTCGCGTTCACGAAATCGTTGTCAGCCGCCCCTGTCGAGGGATCAGCGTTGCAGCCGGTCAAAGGAAAACCTCCGTAAGTCATCTCCCTCAGCCGTTTCTTGGAAGAGCCCTCTGCTCACATACTCCCCTTCGGTTGTAGATACACCGGAGACCTAGTCGGTCTGGGAGGTTGGCGTAGAGAGGGGTTGCGTCAGGACGAGACGACGTGTCAACTGGGAAAACGCGCGAACTGTAAACTTGTTGAAGGCACTGCGTTGCAAGAGTCAGAAGTCTAGACGGACGACCTCTGCAGGCTTCGAACAACCTTAATGTCGTAGGATACTGAAGTACAAGACGCAGATTTATGTGGTGTTTTTGTGGCGTTTCGTGACAGGCTAGCGTGCACCATCGTTGCCGACCAGAGTCTCGGCTCGGCGAACGAGACATTCGCTATTTGGGAATTGCCGAGTAGGTTTGACGCCAAGCCTGCAGACGACTCTGGATTAGTCTGCTTTTCTCGTCTTCTCGTTTGTCAGCTTTTCATCTCTGGGGTTCCTCAACCGCTCACGTGGAGTTCTGCCTTTCTTCGTCGAGGTGCTCTGCTCTCCAGAGACCTGGCAGCGGCTGTCCTCCTCGACGTCCGTCTTCCCTCGTGCCCCTCACAGCTGCCTGGCAATCACCTGGGAAGAGAAGAGTCGCGCTGCCTGCCTGCGTCCCCAGTTGGCTAAAAACTATCCATTACTGCGTATCTAACTGTTACTTTCTATGAAACGATATGTATACTGATGTATGGATGTAGAATTAACTGTTTGTATTTCTTCGCACCTATTCAACAGGACCTTTCTATCGGCTGTGTGTCTACATATCTGTCTACCTGTCGATCGATATATGTTGCTGTCTCGATTTACCCGTCGCCGAGTGTTCTGCCAGTGTATAATTGGATCTGCCGAACTGCGTCTGCATTTGTGGGTATCTCTTCGAGACTGTGTTCTCTGCAATCGTGTCAGAATCGTGCTGTTTTGCTGTCGGCTGTGCTAGGTGCGTGCCTTTCCACGTCTTCCACTCGCATCTTCCCGACCGGTTCAGACTTCGAGGGCCTGTGCTTGCACCGTGCTCAGGAACCGAAATGGGCGCGTGTCACAGAACGCCTTTGCGTAGATCGCAACAGGGGCCCGATGTGGAGGTGCCGATACACTCCGATAACTGTATCGTTCGTTGTTTGTCCCCTTTGCGTCAACTGTCTTCGCGATCTTGAGTGTCGCTCTTTCGCTTCAGAGCGCGTTGTCGCCATCAACAAGTGGAGGTTTTTCCAGTCTGCAATTCACCACCGCCAGCCCGGGTCGCGTAGCACGGTGTCTGTACACCGGCAGAAGGCTGGGGACGACAGCGCCGCGTACTCGATCGCCGTCTACGACCGCGTTTTTGAGGAGACCTGCGACGAGAAGAAAAAAAAGAAAGATGCAAGAAAGACAGACAAGAAGCGCTCTTCACACAAAACTGCTGCGCTGCTTGTCCCTCTTGGACAGGAGTGTTCGTGGCTCTACGCAACTCCTGAGGGAAATCAAGAGGTAAACAGTCTGAAGCTTTCGAGCTACGTTCGGCAAAGAACGAGGAGACGCGACGCCCCAATACATTTAAAGGAACTGACTCGTCGAACAGTCCGGTTTGCACGCACACACAACCAACAAATATTCACATATGCATAGACGAATATATATATATATATATAGAGAGAGAGAGAGAGCGAGATAGATATGTTTACATATATATATATATATATGTATAAACACATCTGTTTATGTTTGTATGTGTATTTTTCTCTGTATGGAGATTCACGCTTCTACACAACGTTCTATATAATTGCATATATATATTTATTCACAAATGCTTGTGGGTGCGCATATACACAGATACGTTTGCGTGCGTTGTCCAATGTATGTAGATTCGTGCTTCCACTCAAAGATATACATATCTGTGTGTATGTCTGCGGGCTGGCATGTCAACAGCGTACTCGGCCAGATTGATTCTGTATGGAGCTGTCGCTCTGCTGGGGCTTCGTCGTTTTGCGTCGCACATGTTTTCTCGGATTCTTGCGGCCTTGTCGCCTCGCTCTGTACGTCATTCATCCCTCTGTAGAAGAAAACAACCGCGTGAGGGTTCGCTGGTTTCCTTTTTCTGCAGCTGGCATGTCAAGCCGGTGTCTCCCGCCTGCTGGTCGTCACTGCCGGGGTCGACCAGTTCCATGCAACTTCGGCTGGTCGAGAAGGACCGAGCGTAGGAGGGCAGAAGGCGTCTGTGTTTGATGCCATGAAGGAGGAACTTGCGCCATACCTCGCGGATCTCGCCCTGCCCGGAGGTGTAAGAAAACACAGCGTCTCGACACACTTCGTCATGTACACAGTGAACACATAATGCATGTTCAGAACAGAAATCGCGCTGGTCATCCATGTATACATATATATACATATATGCATTTTTATTTGGACTGCGAGAGCAAGCAGAAAGAACGTCTTATTTTTTAGTCCATAAATATATATATATATATATAAACAAGCGTGTGTAGTGGGACTTTGCGAGAAAAATTAAAGCGATGCGTGTTTTCAATCAGCGTAAATCTGTTTTACTACTGCGTGAAAACTTCGAGTTTTAGACAAAGGCGCGTGCAAGTGCAGATGAGGAGAAATTGGTGAAAGCATATCATGGATAGTTTCATATTGGCGCAGTGTTGCATGGTGCATGCGTTTTGACAGTTTTGATCGGGGCTGGGTCGCTCTGGGACCCTGTCCGTTCCCTGCGAGATTGCGGTGTACGTACACTGGCTCTGGATTCGTGCTGGAGATACACCGTGTGTAGCTGCATATACAGGGTGATGGAGTGGCTTGCGCCTGGGGGGCTTTAAACGCACTATGTTTCAGTTACTTCAGGTAACTCGCCTTAGTTGTTTGCCTTTGAAGTGAAAGCGAAGCTGCTTTCTAGGTGTCCGGTTTCTGTATCACCCTTATGCCCACTAGCGTCTCCTTCCAGTGTACAGACACCCGAGGTTCCGCCGGCTTCTGCGCGCAGAGTAGGCTCCCTTTTTTAATGGTGCGCTTCGCACATGCGCGAAAGAAAACTGTCTTGGAGTCGATAAACAGATGCATTCTGAGTCAGATGTCTCACCACCAACTCCTCGCAAAAAGAGAAAGGTGAAGAGTTCTTTCTGTCGTTCTCGTTCAGGGCGAGATTCCCGTCTTGGTCGTGAGCGAAGAGACGTCGGTGCATGCAGAGCTCGCTTGCGTGCGGTCGCCTCTTGCTGGCTGGATCACCGTTCGCGACGTCGAATGCGAAGCGGAAAGTGACGGAAAACGGGGGGCGAAAACCGACGAAGAGACCTACGTTTGCCGGCAAATGATCTTCTCCTGCAACCCGCAAGCAGTCCAATCTGAGGTCAAGGTGAGTCGTCGAAGAGACGATAAAAGTGGGGAGGACTTGCACGTTCATATCTGGATCTGTATGTTTGTGTATATGCGCGAGTCCATACGTATGTACACGCCTATGTTGTGTATATGCATATGTATATGTACACGTAGATATACGTAGATGCCAATATACCAGGGCGGTGAGACATGGGAGAAGCGCGCATAGTGAAGAGGTGGAAGTGGTGGATCCGTTGGGAGGTGTCTCAGACTTGTGGAGGAGAGAGAGAGAAGCGTTAGAGGATGATGGACGCGTTGTGTTTTCTATCGTCCTTTCAACATGCCTGCACTGGCACCCACGGCAAAGACGTTCTGCACATCATGGTCCTGAGGACGCGCGTTCACGCACAGAGAGAAGAACCGGCAGTATCCTACATCTCGCGGCGTTGCTGAGATTCGCACAAGTCGCAGAACGCCTGCTCCATTGTATCCGCGTCTTTGCTTCCCTTCTGCCTCCCTCTCTTGCTTCTTCATGGCTTTCCTCTTCTTCTTCTCTGCTCAGTGCCTGGGCTGTGGGCTCGAGTCACATCTCTGCTGCGAACGAACATGTATTTTTAGATTCGACTGCCCGCGGCGAAGAGCGAAGGCTCTCGGCCTCCAGAATTCCTCTTTTGCCAGTCGACCTGCGCATACCATCTTGCCATCGCGGCAGGTGAGTCTCTGTGACTTTTCTTCGCTCCGACGTCGTGTGGTTCCTCAGCCCCTCTGCCTCGGCCGCGACGCTGACCTTCGTTCTCGCTCTTCTCTTCGCGTCCAAACTCGCGCGCGCCAGCAGCCATCCCTGTCGAGTCAGGTTGCTGCTGTTCAAAGAAAGGATGCTTCGTGTCTCCTGTGCGTTCGCTTTGTGTCTCCGGCGTTTGCGTTTATGTCTCGGTGAGGAATGTGAGAGGCTGGGGACTTCTTTTTCGTTTGCTTGAGAGGGTGGTCTGTTGCATTCTTGGCTAGGCTTGAGTCACGCTTCTACCCTGTCTGATTCATTTGTAATAACGCGAGCGCTGCATGCGTTGCGCGTTTCCTCTCAGCTTTCGCGCTTTTGCCGGAGGAGACTCTCAGCCGGGACGCGCCGCAGAAGCCGACCCTCGTTGCGTCGCTGCTCGGCCTCGGTCGGTCAAGATAACGACGAAGCAAAAAAAGAAACCCAGAGAGAGCAGCAGGGGAGGACGCAGAGAGAACGGAAAGAAATGGAATCAGTCGGCGAAAGGGAGAGCAAGAAAACAAAGGGAAAGAACGGTAGAAGAGAAACGGATGAGGAGGGTAACGGCGCGAACAGAAGGCAGCAAGGAGAGCATGGGAGAGAACAGCAAAGGCGAGGAGAGCACGACGAAGAAAAGAGAGGACCAGTGAAAGAAATAAAAAGTTGCAACATGAGAAGAGGAGTGGAGTGAATTGAAGAATGAACATAGAAACTAGAGAAGAGAAGAGTGCGTCGAGCGTGCACTGCGCCCGAAGGTAGAAAGCGAAGAAGAAGGCTCAATTGCGTCGCCTCGCGACAAACGAAAACAACATGACAGAAGCTGGGGCTCGCACGATGGGGTTTGCTGGCAACATCCTTCTTTGCTCACGTCTGCTTCTTTCGCATTCGTCTTTGCGTGTCTCTCTCAAGAGTGCGTTTATCTCGCATCTTCATCGATTGCTTCGAACCTTCTTTTCAATTGACAGTTTGTCCCTCGTTTTTATGTGTCTGTGGGAACGTCTGCGAGTTCTTTATTTGTCACTCCGTCGAGGCGACCTTTGCCCCCTTAATACGTAGCCGTTCTCTGTGCGTCGTCACCAACTCTACGTCTGTCTGCGTGACAGTCTCTTGCTGTCGCTCGTCCTGGTCTCTGCATCTCTCCGAACTCGTCTCGCGCCTCGGCCTCGTTTTTTTTACCGCGTTGTGTCCGTAAACGGACGTCCGTGGAGCGCGTCCAGATGTCTGTCAATCCCTCGTTCAATCGTCTCCTTGCAGCGTTCTCGCGTCTGCCCTGCTGCATCGTGTCTTTCTGTCTCGTCGCGCAGGCGGTGGTGTCTTGGCGCAGCTGCTCGTCTGTCTGTTCGGCGCCTCCTTCGAGTTGCACCTGGCGTGTGTCGACCTGGACCCGGTGGTGCTTCAACTCGCGACGCAAGTAAGGAGAGACAAAGATCAACAAGAGCAAGTGAATCGCCTCGCTATTGTTGTGTCCGTCCTGCGACTCTGTGCTCGAGCTGCTTCCTGCAACCTGAGCTCTTCTATCACCTTCAGACGGACAGGGCTCCGTCGTACCGCGACCCGTCGGAGGTCGGCGAGACTGGCATGCCTCAGAGGTCTGTACACTGCTCTTTCACGGTTCCTCAATCTCCTCTGCGTCGTCCCCCATCCTCGCCTTGCTTTTGCCTCTGCGCGCGCTGTCAGCCGGCGTCTCGAGAGACCGCTCAGCCGTCGACAACATGCGCTGGAGAGCGAGACCGTCTCCCGTGGTGCATCGGCGCCTGCTGCCGAGTCTGTTCGTCCGTTTGTTGCGCGTGTGCTCAGTTTTTCGCGTTCCACGAAGCGCCACCAACTCTCACGGCGACCGTGGACGACGCGCTCGCTTTCGTCGAGCGCCTGCCGGCGCACTCTCAAGACGTCTTGGTCGTCGACATCAACAATTCGGCTTCTTCGTCTGCCCTGACCTGCCCCTCGGAGGCGATGCTGCAGGCGAACGTCCTCGAGTGCATGAGGACCAAGCTGAGGCCTGGCGGGATCCTTCTATTCAACCTGCTCTCCAGATGTCCTCAAAGCAAACGAGAAGTGAGTGAACGGGGACGGGCAAACGAGAGAAAGGAAGAAGGCGAGAAGGCGCACAAACTGTAGGGACAACAGCCTGATCTCTCCCGACAGTCCAGAGTGACGAAGAGGTTTGGCACCGTGACACAGGGAGGAAAGAAGGGAAGGCGGACAAGAAAAAGAGATGCAGAGGACGAACGGGAACGACGACGACGAGGAAAGAGAGCGAAAGGAAAACGCGACTAAACAGAAGCGGCATGTACCGCAGAGACAGATATAGCAACTTGCAACAGGTGCGAACGACGGGTTCAGGGCCTAGGAAAAGAAACAAAAGTAAGACGCAGTCGCCTTTTGACATGAAACAAAGAACAGATAGACCTTACGTTTGACGCTGTTTGAGCTCTGTGACACTTGCGAGAAGGAACTCCGTTTTGATTTCCGAATCTCTGCAGATCATCGGGCGCCTCACGAGCATCTTCTCTTTTGTCTCAGCCTTCTCGATGCCAGCGGTGAGTCTTGGAGTCGACGCGGAGCGGCTTCTGGGTCGTCCTCGCTCGTTGACTCAGGTAGCCGCTCGTCCATGTTCTTCCCCGGTTCGGTGTGTTTCACTTCTCTGTTGATTTCTCTCTTGTTCGCCTGCTTCCTAGCGTTCGACTCGTCGGTCCTCTCCCCCGTCTGCCTCCCGTCTCGCGTTTTAGGATTTTTCTCTCCGGCGTCTTCTGCCCCGCGTCCGAATTCTCTTGCGCTCTGCCTGCGGTGCTCATGGAGGGCAGAGGGATGGGGCGCCCGGCGACAAGGCGCTTTCCCCTTCTCGTTCCTCCCCCCTTCGTCTTTTGTGGTCTCTGCCTGTCGTGGTCGCGCGGCCAGGCTTCGAGGATCCCTCTGTGTTGTGCATGCGTTCCTCTGCTGCTTTCTCGCAGGACGTTAATGAACTGATCGTTTGTGGAACTGCGCCTCCCTCGCACGTCACCACACCGGCCGATCTTCAAGCTCGTCTCGACGCCCTGGTGAGACGCTTTTCACGAGTGTTCGTCTCCACATCCGTTTTGTTATCCACGCCTTTCTAAACATAGGTCGGCGTCTAGATATACTTATATCATAAAGGGATGTATGAATATCTGTGTCTACGTCGAGTTGTTGAGGATGTGCATATATATATATATATATACGAAGACCGAGTCTCCAGTTCTACAGAGGCATACATACATGCGTATATATATAGGAAGAGAATCTGTATCCATCTGTAATCGGTTTCTTTCGCTTCGTCTGGAACTCTCTCGGTGGCATTCCATTCCCTCTTTTTCTGTCTCGTTTCGTCCCTCTCCGTTCCCGTCGGTGTATTTTTCTCTTGTCGTTTGTCGGCCGGTTTTTTCTCGATCTGCGTTTCTGCCTCACGTCTCTGTCCCTCGCTGAGCCTTTCGCTCACTGCCGTGCAGTTTCGGCCTCTCCTGTCTCTCTCCTTTTCCGTTTCTCATCTCTCTGTCAGTCTCGACCTGCCTCGGTTGTCCCTGCTTTTTGTCTCTCTCGACTCTCTCGCTCGCTGCTCCCTCATATGACTCTCGCTCTCTGGATGTCGCGTTTCTTCTCCGTGTTTCGTCCGTTTCTTTCCTCTCCAGTTTTCAGCAGTGGGAGAAGACTTGTCGAAAGTCGGAGCCGACGACGCCCGCATGCTTGCGGCGGAGAAGTCAACTTGGCGGGGCTGGAGTCAAAGGTGGAGGATTCTCGAGAACTCGAAGAGAGAAGACACAGACATGTCAAGTACCTAACTCCGCGAAGACTGCAGAGACAAAGCGTGAAGAGCTCTCACCGTTCCTGACAAGGCAGAGACGCCAGAGACAAACACTGGGAGGAGCCGAGAGAGCCAGAAAGCAGAAAACGTTCTTTCTCCGCTCTTGACAAGCAGGCCAAGGCGAGAAACCACCCGCAAGAAGTGCAGCGATGATGCAGTGAAGAGCCAGCGTTTCCCCGTCTTCTTCGTTATTTGTTTTCTTCCTTTTCTCCTCAGGAGGCGCACCCGGTCGCTGGCGTTGCACCGGAGCCCGGGAGGTAGAGGGGTGGAAAGGCAGAACGCCGAGATCTGGAGGAGCTGCGACTTGTCAGAGTTTTTCCATTTCTATTTCGCGTCCAAGTCTCGGATTTCAGAGGTCTGTGCAGAGACGTTTGTGCGTTTCTATGCGTGTTTCTCGGAGTGTATTGTCCGGGAGGAAAACTTGAAAAACTGAGTTCCACCCCATTGTCTAGGCATTCAAGAACCGAGCATCAAACAGCACGAGGCGAAAGGAATGGAAACGTACTCTCCGGAGTCGTTAGATGCAGCAAATCCGTTTCCGATTACCACACCGGACAGTCATTAACTGAGGTGAAAAGGACGTAAGACTATCGAATATAACGGTGCGTCATATTCAGAATCCTAGGCACGGCGATATCTGTTTGTTCAGTTGCGCAACCTGAATTCTTCCATTTGTTCTTTTGAATAGCATGAGAATTGCGTACACGTGAGATGACAAGAAGCAGCCCGAGAGGGAGACGAATAGAAACCCGCGAGTCGTTGTTGCAATAAAAAACCAATTTAGACAACGTCTTTCCGACACGTGGAAGATGAGAAGGGAAAACTGGAAAGAATGCCTGCATCAGAAAAAAGCATCCATGGCTCTCGGTGCAGACATGCGGGTCTTCGCCAGGTGGAAACGCCTCACGTTGCGCGAGAGACACTTGGGGACTGAGACAAGCTCGCTTTCCTGGTCAACAGACAGTGCCCTGCAGATACACTGCAGCGCCGACCACGAGAGCCATGCAACTCCAACGTCCGACAGCAGTGATGGAATTCGAGGAACGCGGATGTCCGAAAACGATGAACCTCGCGCACACCTGTTTCCTGAGCATGACTGACTTCCAAAATATGGCTCTTGTTGTTGGGCGCAGGTCTCTAAAAAGACCTATTGAAACCCGCCACTTTTGGCTTTATTGAGCAGACTGTTTGCAAGCCTGGTGACCCCTGTTACAGTTCCCGTTGAGAAGAGCCTCTCTCGATGAGGCGGGCAGGTCTGCCACGTAGTCAAATATCCTGAGATGTTCATGTTTCTCTCTTCTTCCTCACGCAATTCTTTCCTCCTGTTTCGTCTCTTTTCGTCGCATCGGCTGGCCCTCAACCCTCAGCAAATTCACCTGCCGACCGCCTCTTCCCGTCTACTTCTCAGAGGCGGTCGTGCCCAGACCCTAACGTCGCTCCTCTTTGAAATCTATCCCCAAAGGAAATATACATTTTGAGAAGATATAACTATATAAAATATATCCATATATATATGTATATATACATATATATAATTATATATTTAAAATAATATATATATATATATATAAGTGTTTCGTTTTCTCGAATGGCTCCAAGGCTGTCCAAATATATATATCTAAATATATATGTGTTTTTATTTCGACTCCACGACAAATGTGCGTGTGCCTGCAGATACGCTGTGCAAGCCACTTCGCTTCTGCATTGTTCTCATGGTGAACCAGATAGTGGCCTTTCGCTACTCATGACCCCTGGCAGCAAAACAAGCAAAAAACATATTCATTTACTTGTAGTTGTAGCTGTTGACGCATGCATGTCCACGTTGCAAGTTGCCTCGGTTGTGGGCCATGACCGACGTTGCTCGCATTTTCAATTGAAGGGAAAGGAGCTACGTCTCATGCATCTCCGGACTTCGCCGGGACCTCTTCTAGGTCCTCTCCAGGCGTCTGTGCAGCTTCTGGCTTTGGAGGAAATCTGTCTCCCCCAGAAGCAAGAGTCTTGTCAGTTCGTTTCCCTGTCAGGTGAAGCGACACGCTCTTCACACTCTGCCCCCTCCGCGCCCAAGCGGCATAGAAACGCGTGACCTGCGGTCCGCCAGTCGATTCTTCGAAAAGGTGAGCAGGGCCGCTATGGACGCAGAAAGTGAGGAAGGAGAGAGCAGCTGTGAGAGCAGTGAGGGAACCGACGAGCATCCCTGCCAAGCCGTTGTACCCCATATTCCCAAACAGACAAACCAGCGTGTGCCAGACCTGAAGAAGAGAACATTCGCCGGTGCAACAAGAAGGGAACCAATACGGACAGAGAGAGAAGCAGAGGAACCACGCGTGAGAAAGGTGGCGACTCCTGAAGACCTGGGCACTCGAGTCCAGGGAGCAAAACGCAGTAGTGTGAACAGAGAAAACGGTCGAATTTACAACAATCTGTTCTCAAATGTAAAATGGTACAACCTCTCAACCAAGGACGGGTTTTAACATCTAAATAACATGCATGGCTATAATAAAGTCAGACCTATTTAGTCACAAAGTTACATTTTACCGCTGCCAGGCAATCAACCAACCAATCTATGTCTGCACATCAGTGTATCGACAAGGATAGAAGTCGTTTAGTACCAAACACAGAGCAGCAGAAAGGAGAAGGGGGAAGGAACCAATTCCCAGTGGCGAGAGGTGTAAAGAAGGAAAAGGCAGGCGGAGAGGTGTCTCTTACCCCAAACCGGATCCAGTTCCGGGTGATAAAGGGCATGTGAAATTTATGGCTGTGCATCAAGATGGTCATCATCCCCATGATGAAAGGCGTCCAGGCGTCGCCTAGAAAAGAGCCAGAAGAGTGCGCCCACAGAAAGAGAGGAACAGTCGACACGAAGAAGACCCGAAAAAGAAAGGGGGGAAAATGGAGGACAAAAGAACGGCAATCGTCTGACACAGGGGCACACAAAACAAAAGGTCTGACTCCGAGTTCTCTTTCTTCTCTGAATCCTAAGAATCAAAAGAAGCAGACGAGAAAGAAACTCCATACAACGCTCTGCTTCCTGCATTATCTCTCCCTCACTAGTCTTCGAGCAACTCCCTCTATCCTTCCGTCCTTCCCTGCTCGTCATCTGCTTCCGACCCTCGTCCGCATTGACGATTCTCGCTTTTCGTCGACTTACAGAAAACATCGGAGTCCAGGGAGAAGACGCCTTTTCGCCAGCTACGAGAGTTCACATCTTTGAAGAAGTCCCGGGAGTCGTACTCGAGCGAGGAAGTCAAGTCGAAGCAGTGGACGACCCACAAAACGAGAGTGAAGAACCCCGATACGATGCTTGTCCACTTGCACGTGGCAACGAGTCCATTCACAGAGAATTTCTCAGGTGTCTTTCCCTGATAATCCTCCATCTTGCAAGAAAACAAGGGAGCCGGCGGGCGGCGCTTGACGGCCCCGATCTCGAGAGAAGTCGCGGGGGACGGAAAACGCAGAAAGTCCCTGAGGGAAAAACGGCGAAAAGACAGAAACAGCGCAACAACCCTGAAGGAAGAGAACGCGAAAATAAAGAGAGAACATGAAACTGAAACGGCGGCGAGAGATTGAAAAGAGAAAGGAAGGACCGCTGGAGAGAAGAGGAAGCAGAGAGACAGGAGACAGCAAGCTCTTTGACGACAACCTTGCTTTGGAGGAGAAACAGGATAGTCAGAAGGGCGCCATGACTGAGTTGGCGAATCTTTGGAAAAAAGAAAGTAGCCTGCTGGCGAGTTCCCGTACACACCTCTCTAAGGAAGAACGCAGAAGAGAGAAGTCGTAGAAGACCTCGCGTACCCCAAGAATATTTCGACGTTCTATATGTTTTGCCTATTCCCTTTACAGGTCCTATGCTGATGTTTGTGGTCTTTTTTCTCACCTCTGTGTTTTCTCCCGTTCGTATCGGGTCTCTCTTTTTCTCGCGCTCCTTGAAGTCGAGCTCCTCACGGCCGAGACGGGGAACGGAGACAGCTTGAGGCTGGACGAATGACTGAAAGGGCGAAATCGAGAACTTCAAAAATGTTGGAGAAAACGGAAAGTCCGAACAAACAAGAAGAGAGGCTCCTCCACAACGGGCAAACGTCGTAGAATACATTTGTCCTTGGAATTTTCTCTTCCGCGGGTGCTCGATTTTCGCGGATGTGACCGTTGACCTCCCGGGGCTCGTGATCGGTTTCCTCTCGACTTCCGTGAAGACCGACGCGAAAACCGAGAAAAACTTGAATGGGCCATGAAGAGGCGAGAGTTCTTTCGCCGCAGCCGCCCGAAAGCTTCGCCACGTTCGATGAACGAAAGGTTGCGGGCGCCGGCGAAAGTCGATTGAACGCTGCGATGCCCCGCGCAAAGACACGGGGAAAGCGAACTGTGACTGAAGGCAAAGGCACACGAAAACAGTGAGATGCTGTCAGAGCCATCTCGAGCCTAGCTTCTCCATTTCGCCGAATCTGCCTGTATAACGACAATAGCTGCGGTAGCGAGAGATCAATACGTATTCTAGACTTCATCTCCGATGACACACTGGCTACCACGCAAATGCTCCTTCCGTCGTTCGTCGCTGCGTTTGCCACGGGATGTACCTTTAGGAAAAGCGTAGCACGAGACGGTGTCTCAGGCAGGGCCATTTCACAAGCAACACATACCTTCTACAGTAGAGTCTGTACGATCTTAAACCTTACTACCGGACTATATCGACGCTTCTACTGATCCACGACTGCAGCTTTCAAGCACCAATGAATACCGACAGGAAATGCGGACCACCCCAACCAGCCGTCGTTGAACGTTCTTGAAGGATTACCAGCGGGACTGTTGAAAGTCTTTGCGTCTGAATGCGAGGTAGAGTTTCCCAGCTGATCGTTGGATGGCGGTTGGGCCTGACATGCTGGATTCGAGAAACCTGAGACTCGCGGGGCTGCAAGAAGCGTCGAGCCCGAGAGCAGAAACCTGAAATTCAAGGTGAAAGTCAGAAGTCAAAACGGTAGGAAGGTGGCCATAACGTCTCGAGGTGAGGGGGTCCACGCGAGAAAGACGAATTTTCGAGGATAGAACGCTGAACTTTGCTGCTTCGTGGCTATAAAAAAGAATGGAACACGCGATCACTGCGAGTAAGACGAAAATTGTGCTCCGATGCCCCTCAGCCTTGCTGCAGAAGATCACTTGTAATGTCCTCTCGTCAGACGCCTGAACGGTGCGAGTCGGTTTCGGGAGCTGCGGCCCGGTGTTTAGACACCCGCCGAAATAGGAAAATTCAAGAGCATTTGGAAAGCGGACTGCTCTATTCATGCCAATGTGACGATTCGTGTATCGGAAAAGCAGCTGTCTCAACGCGTTTATGGGTGTCACACGGAATCGAACAACTGTTGGGCATCTGCAGTCTCTTTTTTTTCCGCTTCCAAGTTCCCCTGTGTCAGCCTTGTCGATATCTTCTTGGACATTCGTTCAGCTCACCCGCGGCAAAGCTCACGCAGAAGACGGGACTTATGTCGAAGCTTCTATTTGTAGACGCCATATAATGACGCTTAGAACAATGGTGCGTATCCGTGGTCTTGCTTCTGAGTAGTAGTTTTCTGTCGTCCTTTCTACTCGCTACAAGGATTCTAATGAATACTTTTACAATGGCGCGTATCCGTGGTCTTGCTTCTGAGTAGTAGTTTTCTGTCGTCCGTTCTACTCGCGACAAGGATTCGAATGAATACATTTACAGTGCCTCCTCACCAGCTTCACGGTAGACCAAAGAAGCCAGCCTGACTGCGCACGGCCTCACAAGAGCAGGCTCACGAGTCAAAGCACTCAATAGCGGTACTGAGCGATTTTTTTCACCGTGGTGGATGTGTCTGGTCGCGGCGTAGTTGTGCGTTGTGGTTCCCGAAACACTCTGGCAGTCTAACAGCAGAAAAGGAACGAACAGATTCTGAAATCTGGTAAATCATATTTTAAAAACTAAAAACCAGTCTTCCCTAAATTATTTGGGTCAAATATCGAGATCGAGTGAAAAAGAACGGCTGTTTTTTTGCGGGCGCTTCTGCATAGCTAAGAAGTCTGCTTCCGCGGTGGGGAAAAGTGGAACGTTTTCAATCAAGAAACTCGATTTTAGACCCCATGTTTCGGGAGTGAGTGCGACGAGTTGGAGTCCTGAGTTACACCATCACGGTCATTGTTTACCGGATCGTCTTCTTGCACGCGTTCTCACCATCCTCTCTTCACACTGGTACCGCGGCCAAAATGTCGTCTAAGTCTAAATCGCCGTCTTTCCGTTCCGTACATCCCAACGCGTGTTTCCCGTCTTGTAAGAATCCCCTCGTCTCGCTGGTTTGTCTCGCGTGTGCTGTCCCCCCTTCTGGCGCTCTGGCTGTTTCCTGGTCGCTCACAGTTCGATGTGTTTGTCGCGTTCCGCTGTCTATTCCAACACCTTCGACTTCTTCGTGTAGAGAAGAGGTATCCGCGAGTCCAAAACGGTCGTCCTTTTCGATGCGAGACGAATCCCAGTTTCGAAGAAAAGCGTCACTGACTTCAGATTCGTCTTTGTCTTCAAGGACGACGACAGACGCCAAGTCTTCCACCGCCTCATGCAAGCCATGAAGGTGCGGCGGAAAGGCAACGGGAGGCGACCGAAATCCTTGGCAGTCTGGATCGTAACACTTTTGATAAAAACAGCCTTTTTCTGGGAGAAGAACCAGCGAAACAGAGTTCGATTTGTGAGGCCTGCGCCACGAAACCAACATCAGACACAGAGGCAAACAACGGCTTTGAAATCACAACACTTCCACACTTCTTGTTCGGAGCACCCCCAACCGGACCCCGCTTGTCTTATACCGACTCGCCGCAGTCGCCCATGTGAATGCGTGGAAAACGCACAGACAGAATGGGAGCACCTGATCCTCGCTGGAAACCAAGGAAAACTCGAGAAGACTTCTGGATGTCAAAGAACCGGAGGGCACATCGACATAATACAACAGCATTCTCGCCAAACACAGAGATGTCAGTTCCATCCACGGAAACTGGCTGCCTTCTCGGCTTCGCTACTAACTTAAAAGACGGCAGGCAGCCGACGAAACAAGGAACCAAAGAACATACCACACTCACACGTGCAAATGGAGAAGCTTGTCTACACATATCTTTACATAAACACATATATACATATATATACATATATACATACATATATAGATATATACGTATATATATATATATATATATATATATACGTGATGAGAACGACAGTGTTAGATGTTTCGTCGCATTTTAGGGACCACCGGCACAGTGTTCGTATGATTATCGGCGTTTCGATTCGTCCTCTGAAGGGCAAACGCGGAAACCATTTCGCGGGCACGCACCTGCCTATGCGCTCACAGAAGCGGTTGCCTTTGAGAGTGACGACAGCCGTTTGCGTGGCACTGAAGAACAGACAAGAGGCGACTTCTGTCTGCTGCTCTCTGTTCACAAGTGCTTCTCTTTCTCGAAGCAAGTCCGCGACGTCTCTCCCACTCAGCTCCCAGCCACACTTCCCGTCTCCGTCGCTCCGCATTTCGCTGAGCCTCCGCAGCTTTCTGGGCAGGCCCAGAGAGCTGGTCGCGGCCTGCGTTGGAAACTCTCTTTCGCCGGCGAAGCACTTCCCATACAAACAGACCGGCCGCGAGCGACACGGCCGCTCCAGCTCAGAGCTGCGAGCGGAGTCGTGTGAAGAACGGGAACCGTGAAACCCCCCTGCCTGGCAGTTCTCTCCTTGCGAGAGAAAGCCAACGGCGTCTGCGGCTTTCCTGCATCCTTCCCCACGCATCCAGAGTCTGTACGCCTCAAGCTTGCCATCCCACACCTGCACAGCGAAGCGTATGAGTTCAGAGATGTAGGACGGGCGTCTCTCGGCCTTGGCCTTCTCGATGGCCCCGTTGCTGCTTTCTCCGCCGCGACGGAGAATCCGCAAATTCGAATTCAAGGCGAGGGGCGTTGCGCTGGACGCGAGACGCTCGGCGCCGATCCCAGAAATAGACACGCAGGTGTTTGAGAATGTGGAGGAAACATCTGAATGTCGCCGCTCCTTCATGTTGATGAATGGGCTCGGGTCGATAAGCGAACCGGGGAGAGGATAAAGCGAGGAGTCGAACGGATCCTCGCAGGCCTCCCCCGTAAAACCTGGACCTACTGGAGACGCATCTCGGCACCCGTCTCCGGTGTACGTACATCGTGCCTCCTCACGATGATGGAAGAGCGGCATCGCCGGCGGGACGAGAGAGACGAGAGATCGCAGCAGCGCCACGCGTTCATCGCTGCTCAAGGGGAACTCGTTTGCCGGGCTCACCTAAACAGAGTCGAGATAAAAAACTAGGAATCGATTCGGTGATACATCCGATTCGACGTTTTCTCACGGTAGCCTCGGTACCACAAATGGAACATCACAACACCGCCCAGAGACCCCCACACAGAAAAAAGAAACTTCTACGAAAGAAACACAAGTCCAAAAGCTGGAGAGCAGCTCCGGCCCCAGTGTCTCTGTAGGGTCGCCGGCGTGGAACCGACAAAACGATCCGAACGCACGCAACAGAACCTGGCCTTCGCAAGAGACTGAACACGCAAGTCCGTTGTCTGGAAATCTCCCACTCAGTGTCACACCAGATTCGCCTGAGACATACCTCCAGAAATGCATGCTTCTGGAACTTGCTCGAGTGAAGCAGCCGAAAGCAGCGGTTCCGCGAATACACAGAGACGTCGATGATGCTCGAGCGTTCGTCGTCTGGAGACACTCTAGGGAACAGCTGAAGTAGAGATCGATATGTCAAAGGTTTTTCTCGTCCTGCTTCCTTCTGGTCAGTCATCTCCATCGCGACACGAGTTGTCATGTTCTCGTCACGCAGTGGCGTCTCTGGAGTTCTCTCGAACTGATCGAAGGTCCTCGTTGCGTCTCGCTTCTCGTCTCCACTCTTCGCTGTCGAGACACTGGAGTGTCCTTCTTCCTCGTCTCTCGGTGTGCCGATCTTCGCCTCTCTGCTTTGCTCTGCCTCTTTGCCAGCTTGTCCATCGACTGGACTTCTCGGGAGTTCTGTGTTCCTAGGCAGCAGAGATTTGCCCTCGGTGCGTGGTTTTCTCTCGACCTCATCCTCAGAGTGCGAGTTCGATGCATGTTCTTCGTTCGTCCTTTCCCGGTCTCCATTTCGACCTTGTGCGGGCTCTCCCTCCTCGCGATTCTGCACTTCTTCTCGCTCTGCTCGCACTCGCGCCTGCTCCAGTTCCTCCATCAAAAACGTGATGAAAAGATCCACGAAGCGACCCACCTGGCGCGCGTCCTGGAACGCGGTAGACGGGGGCGGTGCATTGACACCTGGAACTCTGGAAGGAGGTGACGCGTGGTTAGGCACCGTGTGTGAAGGAGAAGGACTTCGACGGTCGTCGGAAGCTGAGGAAAAATCAGCTTCGGCTTCCTCGGTAGACGCCCAGCTTTCCGACGATCGCGTGGAAGCGCCGATGGCAGACGGAGTGTCTCCTCGCGGATTTCCTGTCTTCGTCGGGAGTGACTTCCCCCTCTCGCCGTGTGGCAGCTTGGCATTCTCTCCCAGTTTCGCTGCAGACGCATGCGTTCGCGGGAGATCCGTCTCCCCATCTTCAACCACGTCAGGTTCTCTGTCTGCTTGACTTCCGTCGGAAAGACGATCGCCGTCAACACGCGAAGACGGAGGAGAACATGCGGAAGAAGACGAAAAAGGGGGAGAAAAAGAGGCAGAGGTGGATAAAAAAGAAAGAGCAGACGCCGAGGAAGATGAGGAGGAAGAAGGAGAGGCCAATGAGCAGGAAGAGGTTGGGGAGGAGGAAGATGAGAAAGAGGACGATGAAGGTGAGGAAGAACGAGAGACGCACGCCGGCAAAGCACAGGAGAAGAACGAAGAAGAGGACGAAGAGGGTGACGAGGAGGAAGAAGATGAAGAAAAAGCCGAAGACGAAGAGCAAGGTGAGGACGAAGAGGACGAGGTAGAAGAAGAAGAGCAAGACGAAGAGCAAGGAGAGAAGAATACGGAACACGGTGGAGGAGGACATGAAAGTGCAGCGCCACAGGCAGCCAATGACGGCCTGTGGATGGTAGAGACGTCACGTGAGTGATGAGATCTGACAGCAAGAGAGAGAGCGTCATGGTCTGTGTCTCTACACTGTTCTCCATGCATTTCCCCACCAGTCTGCTGTGACTCCTGTCGACAGGCAGTTTCTTGCGGACGCCTGCTCCTCCGACCCTCCACCCCGACGTTTGCGCTGAACACATATGTTCTCCGTTCCGTCCGCGCGTCGCCCGCTTGTCCCCTTCGCTCATGCGTTTCTCCTCCATCTTCGTCACCTGTCTCGTCCGCTGTTTTCTCTTCAGTCTCTTCGTCATCCTTGTCCCACCCTTCCTGCTCCTCCCGTCCCCGTCCCTCGCTCCGCCTGTCCTCCCCCCTCACGAGCCACAGAGCGCAGGTTTCGTGGCTCGTCGAACGGTTCCCGATGTCGGCTTCTCGGTCGCGGACGGCTTTGACAATCAAATGTCTAGACAGCTTGTCCTGGGTGGACGAATCGAGGTCGACGATGTCGCTGTTTCGGAGGGGAAAAGCGAACCGTTCCCTGAGGAACTTCACTAGCAAGGTCTTTAGGAGAGCAACCGCGTCCTCGCCATTGATCTCCGGATTCAACGCTTTGGAAAACTCCACGTCGAAGTACAGCCAGCAAGGTTGGCCCTCCATGAGCACTTCGTACAGATGCCGATTCTGTGTCTGGGACCGAACCATCTTTAGATAGCCTCCAACGAAGTCTCTGTAGGAAGCGACGAGGTACCGGCGGACACCCTTCTCAGCAATTTCCTGCGCAAACAGGCCGAACAAGTTTCTCAAGTTTTGTGGCAAGCCACGCAGCACTGCGAGGGCGGCATCTTGCTTCCGGAAAACCTGCACAGGATACCGCGGAAAAGCAGGAAAGTCCGTGGCTGCATCCCCCGAACGGCCACCGCGCTTCGGGCAGACCAAGTCCGCCGAGTTTCCGACGGCGCGCTGGACGTCATTGCCGTCGCCGTTTGCCGCAGTACGGAGAGATGCCTTCGGAGTCTGTGTCTGACGCGGACATGCTGTCGGTCCATCTGCTCCGTCGGAATTGCCACGAAAGGAACAGTTTTCTCCAGGCGCTTCAAGCTGCAGCTCCTGTTCATCTGTAGTTGCGGGACTCGCTTGGGGGCGATCGCACTGACCTGAGCCACGGGCGTCAGGTTCTGGAAACACAGGCTGGCACTTGGCAGTCCGCGACTGAAGAGCCTGAGCAACTCTCTCCCAGAATCCATCGGCAGTCAGCGGATAATCCCCTTTTCGGCCAGGCAGGCTGCGTCGTGGGTGTGCCTGTCCCTGTGAGCTTTCTGTGTATTCGGGCAGGCGGGGTCTACTTGACAACTGTGGGGTACCTACGCCGTAGAACAAGCTGGAGGGAATCGGGGCTGGGGAGGAAGCCACTTCGGCGGTAGCGGGTGGCGCTCGGGCTTCGTTGTCCATGTCCGGGCAAAAAATCACTTCTATGGGAATATAAGAGGCAAGACAAGTCCCCGAGTGACTCCACGCTTTCAGACGGCTGAAAACGGATTTCTTTTGACGGCGCACTCGACAGGAAGCTCGTCGAGAACCCAGACCTCTGGCGCTCAATCGACTACAGGGGAAGTTTATAGATATGGCCGTAGGGCATACTTTTTAAGAAAAATGGCGCGCGAAAGAATGGGTTCCGTAGTCGGAAAGGGAACTGCTTCGAGCGAAACACTTGCAAGTGTGCATGATACCACTGTGCCGGAAAAGCTGTCAGGCTGGACGGGGGGCAAATCGCTGTCTAGGGAGTGGAGTTGGAGGTTCATTTGCTTGCTTGGGGAAACGGACGCAAGAGGACACGCAGCGGAAAACGAGAGTCGAGATGAAAAACGCGCAGAAACTTTTTTTCCTAGGCAAGAGAAGTCCGGAGTTTCCTACAGACATGGCTTCCTCCCAGTTACGTCGACGCACAGCCTGCACACCCGTACCACGTGTCTTGTCAAAAACAGATGTCGAGGGTGAAGGTGCCACCGACCAGCACTCGATCGTGTCCTGCTTGTCTTGCCATCGACTGACAGACATTTGAGCAATCGACTTTTTCCCAGAGTTTTCATTGCACGGTGAGCGAAAATACAGAAGTCGCTGGAGTTCTTCAACTCTGGGATTCCGCCAGTGCCGTCCCGGTTTCGCATTTCTAACAGCCGGTACATCTACGCACGGTCGGGACTTCGGTCTCTCGTGATTGTTGAATTTTTCCGGATGGACATATGTGTTGTGCTTCCGGGGTATCACAAGTTCAGTAATTAAGTACAGGGGCATTTATCAAGCGAGGTAACGCGGTGAAGAATCCGATGATAAGTGCAGAGACTCTGTCTACTGAAAAGGGTACGAAGTCTAGGTGGCGTATGGTATGACCATCGCTACTAGTCTAAACGAGGGTAATTGAGTTTTTTCTTTATATATCGGGAATTCGGAAGACGTCTTTCCAAGAAGGCGCGCGATATTATCATTCCCGGCGTTGCGAGTGAAGAGTCTGTCGAACTCGAGTGTGGGGTGGAACAACTTGATGCCAAACGCTGTGGCGAGCCTTTGCATATTTGTTTGACAACCAGCAAGACTCGACTTCCTTTGAAACACTGAAAGCGACACATAAATGTATCTCAGTGTCACAGAAAACGATGCGCGCGATAAGAGGAAACAACGCTCAGTACTTTGTTCCGGAGGGCGCAGAACCCAGCCGGCTGCTGCTGGAAGGCGCCAGGACTGCGCACGCCAGAGTCAAGACGAAGCTGGTAACGTGATGCGTGTTTTCCTGCTTGTGTCGAGAGTGGAATCCGAAGAACCACTGATGCTTGCATCTCTAGTGTCGCAGTGCGGAAGACAGGGAACTTCGTATTCATCCAGAGGGTAAAGCAGTTCGCTTGACCGAGTTTCCTTCGGACGATTATGTTGGAAGCTGACCGTGTACTGCATTATACGAGTCACACGTTAGTGGCAAGACTCATGTAGTCAAGGTGGACTCCAGGACACTGCATTGTTGAAGGTGGCGGCCGGACACACGTGTTTTCGCTGCTCGCTACGACCAAAAACAAAGTTTTTTTTACGACGTACTACACTGCAGTGACTCACCGCATTTGAAAGTGCATTCTTGCTCCAGATGAAGGTACATACACTATCGCGCGTATCCCTTTTCAGAGCAAATAACAAGGGTTTATAAATTCTGCACAATCTCCCCTTTGACCTCAGAACGGCCTCTCGCTGCCAACTGAACTTCCTGCGTGTACTCACAAGGCATAAATATAGGCTCAGAGTGCACCGCGTCGATTTCAACGGAAACAAGCCCGCTTGCCATTGTTAGTTTAGGCTTCGAGGTTCGAAGCTGAAACTGGGCAAATCCTTCACTGAGGCAGGCGACCATAATTTCTAGGGCGATCGTCATGTTGTCCGTGTTCGGGTGCCAAATCTCCTGCTTTGAAACCTCCAGAGGAAGTTGAATGCTGCTGCGGGGGCGAATCGTGTAAACCACCGTTGTCTGCCTGTCTCCTGAAACCATGTCGCTTTTTTGTTGAACCTGTCCGATTCCGTGCCACTCTGGGCACAACCCGTGGCTCGCTCCGGCAACGTCTTCCGACTCTGTCCTTGGAGGACATGCAGTGGCATTGGCAAACTGGAGGTAACTAGGAAAAGGACCACGAGAGGCAGCGGGTGGTGCTGAATCTGAATTTCCAGAGTTTCCACTGACGTCACCAGATTGTAATTCCTCGGTCCTTATGTGACTCCCAGGCTTTCCGTGGCGGTCACTGCCCCGCTCCAATCGACTGGGCACATCGGCAACGCTTCTCCCCGGGCTCAGAGCGTCGAGAATATCCTGAACGAGCAGCGGGTTCTCTAAAAGTTCGTCGCCGGGTTCCCAACCCTGGACTTTCCAGCCTGTCTGGGGAGTTTCCGTCACCAGAATTTCTCGCGCGCCGCGGTCGATGGCCACGCCGTTCACTCTGGAAGGGTGGAGTTGCCTACCTGGGACATAGGAATGTGCTGTCCAGAGTTCATGGGGCAGGCCATCGCCTTCCTGCATGAACAAATGGCCTAATGCGTCTTCGTCGCTCCAGTTGTGGAACTCTGAAGACAGGCGACGTTCTTTCGGAGGACCTGTTGGCTTCTGGTTTTCCGTGGCGGATTCAAAAAGGCCGTGATGTCTTGAAATGAAAGACTCGCCGGCCAAACGCCGCCGCCGACGGTATAGTTCTGGAGGGAAAATCGTCGGTTCCTCGGCACTGCCAGGAACAGTTGAAGGAACAAACGCAACTGTGGCCTCAAAGCCAGGGTGGTGATTCGCCCAAGGAAAGGATGCTGTCCGATTTCTTGCTGTCTGTTCGTGTGGAGTCCTCTCATGAACCTTGCGCTCCGGTGGGTTCGTGGTTTCACCTGGCGTCGACTCTCCGCGTTTCACCTCTGTGTGTGCCACCGAGTACGCCTTGGGAGACGGACGAAAGAAAAGAGAAAGATCAGAGATTTCGATTTCCAGTGGCAGCAACATGGGGTTGGACCCCTTAACATTCACTTGCAGGCTCTCGAGCAACACTTCAAGATGTTCTCTAACGGGCGAAGAAGCAATTCGTAACGGCTGTATGAACCGAATATCGGTAAACTGCAGAGGATTTCCATGTTGAGCGAAGGAGTAAAAGTCCAGAACCACGACAGCGAACGCTGCAGCTCCTGCTGCCAAGAGAATAAGAATGACCACGACGCAACAAATCAACAGGCTGGAAAAGCTCGGCTTTTGCTGTCGCTTTACCTGCGCTTTCTGTTCGTTCTTGGTTTCAATAGAAGGCTGAGGGACGTTTCTGTGGCTGAGATGACTGCATTGGAAGGATTTATCGGTTTCGAGAAGTGTGATTTCACTGGTGCTTTCTGGGAAATGTTGTTCGCTGGTACGCGCTGCAGAAAGTTGTAGTGGCCGGTGGTCGGCGTGATGGGCTGCCATGATTTGAACCAAGCGAAAGAAAGCGCCGTCTCAGGGTGGGTAAACACTGATCGATAACGATACTTACAACGAGTCGCACAGAATCCTTGTTCCACATAGATCGGCGAAGCCAGTTAAGAAACCAGTGTCACAGCGCTTGTACAGAGCTCCTAGAACTCGGACCTACAACAAAAACGGATATTTGACATGCACTGGGCCAACTGTCGACGAAGGGAGGTATCCTTAACTGAAATGCAGAGAAGTCTCGAGTAGACGGAATTCCACAACACGTGACCGCGATGTATTGCTTCTTTGAAAAGAAGATGATCCAGGAACGAAACAAAACAGACAAGGTACAACCAAACGACAGAACCGTGTGCAGCAAGTAGGCAGGTCTCAAAATGAATCAACACCGCCGTCAATCGCTCCAGGTTGTTAGCATTCGAACGGGCATTTCCGGACTCTTAACGGTAGATTCGGGCAGCGATGCTAACGCGGGAATTTCCCAAAGTGCATCTTCCTGGATATTCAAATAAGAAACCGAAGAGGAATCACTGCATTGTTCAGCCGACTGCCGGGTTTACCAATTAATCTTTCCGAAATTCTCATCCGTTTTCCTACAAGACGATCCGGGTGACAACTCTGCTGTGTGCAATGCTGGCAGGCCTCGATGGACCTTTCTGGCAACAAATCTGTTCCATTGTACAACTAGTGTACAGCAGGAATTCGTCTTTGTGTCGTCAAACAACTCCAATAGCTAGCAGAGTGGTTTCTGCGGAAGGGCACCTTAATTTTTCTGCGATCGAGCCAAGCCTTACTCTGAGCACTGGTAGAGAACACGGGCTCATTTCCTTCCACATAGTTCGCTCAAAAGTTATTTTGCGTCCACGACTAGGTCGGCTTTCTCTACACAGAACCATCGTTCTGTGCGCTCCCACGAGTTCCATCATTTCGAAGAAACATGCTCTTGCTTGCGGCCAACGTTGTCGCTGGATGGAAGACCTTGGATATGAAATGGCCAGAGGTGCCGCACAAACACTCACTGCAGCACTTCCGTTCTATCTTTACCACGGGTCACTGGCTCTGATGGCGTGATTTTGGAAGACTTAAACGTCGCCATCGTGACACAAACGAAGCACAGTATGCGGTATTACAGACAGAATAAGTGTTCACCGCAATACTCCACCTAGACTATCTATGAAGCAGGCACATTTGCCTGTTCGACTACTTCAGCATGTCAAATCCTGCTTTGTCTAGCATTGTAAGGGAGGACATTCACATACGCTGCGATTTCCAGCTGCATTCACCGGAGGCCTGTGGATATCAGCAATTTTGTGAATCACCCACGAGCGCCTGCGTGTTCAGTGTGTACCGATGCATCCGTCCACCGAACGTGATTGGCAAAGATCACTCAACACTCGATCGGCGTGGTATTTCTGCAGAACTCCTGACAAGATGTACGGCTCTTTCCAACCAGAAACATGTCTTTGTGGATTCGGTTTCTCGCAGTTGTTACCGACGCTCAGCCTATCGGATGTGTGAAATGGCAAACGACCACCGAGGTCGCTTCAGTGACAACTTTGGAGTGTCTGTCTCCAATGAAGATCCCCTTTTTCTCTGGAGCCAATTCGCAAAAGGAAACGAGGATCACTTCCCCGTCTCTGGTATTTCTCTTTAGTATTTCCCGCCGGACATACATCGGCAATAATCGACAACAACGACCTTTCGTACTGTTTGCCAAGCGTGCACGGTCTTTTCGGATTTCCTGGATTTCGTCTCCGCCGTTCGAAATCAGAGTTACGGATTCTTTGCAAGACTCGGAAACAAAACAAGCAAGACAGCCCTCCCCAATCGGTGTCCCCTCGTACCCCTTTGAAACGTCGGCAAAAATGCTCCCCGTGAAGACTGCTTTCCTGTCTACAAATAGAGGGAGGATGAAAAGACAATCCCGCGACGGATCTTCTTGATTCCCTCCAAAAACTTTTTTTCAAGGTCGGGGTTTCCAATCGACTTGGAGGCACAGGCCATTTGCCGCATGAGTTCTTCCAGTCTACGAAGACAGCGAATGACGGTTCCTTCGTAGATCGAGGTGCCGCTGAGGACATCGGCGAATTTCTCGCCTTTTGCCCACCGGTACGTAAGCGACATAATTGCATGCTGGAATTTATTCACGTAATCGTCCACTGTCTGCGTGCACGGAGAGGCGGAATTCTCCGACGGCTTCGTCGCCGAAGACCCTACGGGGTCAATGTATCGACTTTCCACGCACACCGCCGCAATGTTCTTTGCCACTTCCTTCACCTTCTCCAAACCTGGAGGAACACCGGGAACAAGCCGCACATGCACAAAAATACACATTCTGACACGCAAACACACATCAACGGAAAAACCCAGTGCTACACAAGCGATAAGCAAAGTTGCAGTGACACTGATGTCCCCAAAGAGTGGCGAGATGCCGTCCACCTTCGCGTAGACTCTCTAGACACAACGAGGCGTGCATGCGGCAAAACATGGAAACGACAATCCATAAGAAGAACCAGACACAATGATAAAACTCGATTCGAGATGCACCAGTTACAAGCCCAAGCCACCAACATAGTTCACGACCGTCGGAGACACTCCGCTGTCGGTGGAGCTCAATGGTAGAGCAAAGGACTGAAGATCCTTATGCTATCAATTCGATTCTGATTTTCAAATTTGTAATTACCATTTTTTTATTTTGACAAAAATTAAAGATTGTGGCTTTGTGCTCAAAATCGAGTCCTCTCACTAGAGCCGAAAAGAAAACGAAAACCACTTCTTGCTTTTCGCCAGATCGCTTGGGCTTGATCGAACCAAACATACCGGTGATTTAGTCGTATGTCTGTCATCACCATCTCGGGGAGACATCAATAACGATAACACGTTTCTGATTAACCGAAACAGACATATATATATATATATATCTATATATATCTATATATATATATATATATATGATTGTAAATTCGTATGGTTATACACAGGTGGCTCTAGGTCTATCTGAGCACACGCAGATATAGACGTATATGCATATATATACATATACAAAGAGTTACATATTTATATTTATATATATTTATATATATATATATATATATATACGATCACGGCGCATGGCGTGTTGACTTACAAGTGAGAAGGACCTCTTCTTTGGGTTCTGGTTCGTCGTGTTTTTCTTGGAAAACGAGGCAACTTAGAAGTGCGCAGATCGCCTCGACTTCCATCGTTTCGAAGACGTTTTGGAAAAGCAATTCGGCAGCCACCAACTCGTCGGCAGTGGTGATTTCGCATGCAACTCGACCCTTCACAGTCACCACGTCGTTGGCGTCGAGGAAGTCCAGTTGCCGCAGCACGCGTCGCATCGCTCTCAAGGTGTCCTGAAGACCGCGAGAACTCGGGGAGAAGAACGGAAACTCACGGAGGAGAACGGAAACTCACGGAGAAGAACGGAAACTCACGGAGGAGAAGACGCGGCACTCCAGACGGCAGAAGACAGGAAAGCGCAGAAGCGATGGAGGGGCGAAGAGCGGAAGAGAGAGAGAGAAAACAGCGAGCAGAACAGAGCGAGCAGAGCGAGGATACGAGGAGCTGGAGGAGGAACAGCAACCAGAGAGACACGGCAGAGAGAGAAAAGCTGGAACGCGAGTGAGGGGCGTGGAGAAGGGGAAACGAGACGGAGAAGCGACGGCACAAGCGACAGAAGGAGAGAGAAACAAGTAGGAAACGAGACAGTCAAAAGGAGAGTCCGGTGAAGATCGATTCACAGAGGGGATGGAAAGCGACGACAACCTCGAGGCGAACAGGTGAGACAGACGAGACTAGACACATCTGCTGCAAGAGAGCAACAAGACGGAGAACGAGGACAGGAACAAGAAGAGACAGAGTGCATAAGCGGACGAGAAGACGAAACTGTAGAGCAAGCGGAAGTGGAAAGACGCAATAGAGGAATGAGTGGGAGACGGAATAAGGGGATAATCCAGGAGGGAACAGAGACTTACCTTCATAACAAGTTGTTTTTGGCTGTCCAGAGACTCTCGAAGAATTCGAAGTTTCGTCTGCAACTGGACGCGCCGGTGGTGAGCGTCGTAGTATGTCCCACATAGTGGGTGTTCGTAGAGAGGATTCTGCGTTAACCGCTTCTCCTTCTCCGCAATCGCAGCCACTAATTCCTTGATAAGAACACAAAACAAAGCTCTCCACAGTGCCAGTTGAAAACCGTCATCCACCCAAACATGCCTCTGTACTGAGACCTGAGTCATATTATATATATACATATATATATATAGATAGATAGATAGATAGATAAATGTATATGGTTGTGCGTGTCAGTCTAGTTGAGTACGCCGGCATGGATGTGCATATACGTAGCTGTGTAACTGTACATACATCAGCATACATGTACGTACAAACATAAAATTGTCTAGAGTCGCTTTCTGAGAGGCAGTTTGCGATCAAAGGGTGCACGCGGGGAAGAAGAAAACTGAAGAAGCATTGAAGACAATGGATTCGTATCACCGTGTTCCTGCGCGGACTTACTGGGAGACGCGGCTCCGGAATTTTCATTTCTTGGATCGGATCCAGAAGTGGAATGCCTCCTTCCGGCTGAAGCGAACGCAAGACACGATGCGACTCCGAACGCGAAGTTGCAGGAAAGAGGAAGTGAAAAAGAAGAAGCAAAACTCAAACACGCACGCGAGAGAAGGAGATGCGAAAGGGGAAAGAAGACAGAACAAGGGGGAAGGAGAAAGGAAGGACAAGAGAGGAGAACCCAAAAGAGGAAGCCGCAAGGAAAACCAGACACAGGAAGCAGCTGGACGAAAAAGAGAGAAGAACGAAGAGAAGAAAACCGGGAAGCAGAGAGATGGATGGACGATCGGCGAACGGATATAATGCGGAAAAATCGCGAAAAAAGGGGGAACGTCCAATGTGCAGCAAGACGCATCGTAAACAAGGCGAAGAAGCGATGCGACCTCCGAAATACGAACCTCGAATCTCTTCTCGACCTTCTTGAGCTGGAAATGAAGAGAACGACGCGCGTCTTCGGAGCGAACGTCGACACCCACAGGGAGGGTCATCCGGCACTTGCTAATGCTGCGAATGCATGAAATCGTGAAAGAAACAACCTGAAAAAACACAAAAAAAACAAAACGGAATGGAACGGAACGGAAAAAGAGAAGAGAGACAGACGAATGCAGCGCCAGCTTGGATGCAAGAAAGGGGAAACTCACCACGTAAAAATCGCACACCACTGGCTGAGAAAAATACAAATCGTCGTGACACCCACCAGGACCAACGAAAACCACGACACGCCAGACCTTAAAGTCACCATGTGAAAAGCAAAGAGACGAATCTATTATACATTGATGTAAATATATACATGAATATGCACAGCATATGCATACAGATATACAAATACATATATTTTTATACATACATACATACATACATACGAATATATATATATATATATATATGCCCTGTCAAGTTCTATCTGTATTGAAGTCTTTCTGTATATATGAGTTTACAAATGCGATCATGTTTCTACGAGTGCCGACGTGAGTGCGTCCTTTCTGGGAGCTGTCTTTCTCCGCAGTTGTATGAGAAGTCGCGCGCGCGGTTTGTCCTCAATCGCTTCACTGCGTAAAGCTGCAGACATCTTGTCTAGCCGGCAGTGAACAGTGCTTGATTCGCCTACAACGCGGTCGTGGTCGACTCAGGGTATTCTCTGTCCTACTAAACACTCGCTCTTCATCTCAGCGTACGCGCACTGCCCTCCATTGTCGGTGGTCCCCCAAACTCCTTTTGAAAGCGTCTTCTTCCTCACCGCGAGGACGTAGTCTTTCTTCTCGACGCCTCCGTTGACGCTTTTTGCAGGCTGCGGCTTCTCAGAGGCCGCGACGGCGCCCGTCGCGCCTTGTCCATGGGTCTCTCGGATGCTCTCTGGTGTGCAAGCAACCAGACAGTCTACCACGAGCTGCTCCGTGGGTCCATCCCTCACTGCGTTCGTCGAAGGCACACAGCGCTTCGAAATCTAAAAAAAGCCGAGAAGAACAGGGGAAGAAGAAGAAAGAAGATGCACATAAGAGCAAAGATACCGAGGAGCAGCGTGCGTGATCTGTCGATCTGCATCTTCTACCCAGTTGTCTCTTTGCTGTTGTACTTGTCTATCTATCTATAACTGTCTCTCTATCAATCTATCTATATCTGTCTCTCTATCAATCTATCTATACCTGTCTCTCTATCAATCCATCTCACCCCTGTCTATGTGTCGACCAATCAATTCATCGCTCTATCTACCTGTATAGAGATACGTATATTTACATACAGATATGTATATCGGCACCTCCCTATCGAGCTGCCTGGCTCACTGTCCATCCATCTGCAACTACCTATCTCTCTATCCGCCTAACCATCAATCTAAATGTAGATCTCGCTGCCTTTCTACATCTATCGATTCCTACGGTTCCGTACAAATGTATTACATTGCATCCCCCATTCCGTCTGTGTGAGCCAGTTAGTGCCGATCTCAAAGTGCGTTTGTGTTCGTCTCTCTATTGGCGGATCCGAATGGGCTACCACCGTGTAAATGCACGCTCTGCGAGAGACGACAGTGGACCTGTGAGTGAGTAGATCTCGAACATTCTCTGAACCGGTGCACCGTTTTCCTTCTCCATTTTTCCCCCTCCCCCCCTCCCCGCCCAATGGCTGCCTGTCGCCCACGAGAGGATGCAACTCCGACAGAAAAGAAACCATCGAAGAAAAAGTTCTTTTTCGCTTACTTTGCTCAGACACGTTGCCCATCCCCAGTCGGTGCCGCTCTCGTCTACAAGGCGAACGATGCGGCCCGCTTGCAGGTAGCGCAAAATATATTTTTCTTGCATGGCCAGATCTCGGAGCTCCTTCCCCAATCCCGAGAGGTCGTGCTTCAACTCGTAGTACTCCCGTACAGCCTGAAGTCAAGTAAAAACAACTCGATCTCTCTTTCAAATACTCACTTCATTGTAGTATATATATATATATATATATATATATTTGAAGAAGTAGTGGAATGATACGGGAGTGAAATGCACCTTTTCTAATAGAAAAATAATAAACATATACATGTATGTATGCATTCATTAGGAGCGTTTACAGATAGATGCAAACATATGTCTATGCAGATAAAGCGGCCCATGCGTGTTTGTGGGTCGCCCTGAAAAAGTGCACTTGTCTTGAGGAAAGGCGACGGTGGTTTTTTTTTGACATTTCTCAGGAAATGTTTGTGGCTTCAGAAGACTCACCGCCTCGACATCGAAGGAAGGTCTGTCGGCTTCGTCTACGTCCGCAAGCGCGTGGATGTCCTTTACTTTCTTCACCTCCTCCTCAAGTTCTTCCTTCTCCTTCTCCAAATGCAGAGCCTTCCTGTTTCTCTGAAACTGAAAGAACGCCAGCGATTCAGAGACGCGAAACTCGAAAGTGAAAAAAGCGCGAAACACAACTCGCGAAGACGAACACCCTACACCAGACTCTCTAACCGCATCCTTGAGTTCGCCGACTCTGTCGCTGCATCTCTCTTTCTTTCCTTCTCCGGTAGCTGTCATGTTTCAATGTCGGTTAACCTTTCCTCGTCCTTACGTATACTCAGGGCATGCAATACCAGTCAGATAGCAACTGAAGCTGGACTTCCCCTCTGCGTCGGTTGCCTCTCTAGTTCTGGCTTCTGGCTTTCTTCTCTACGCATGTCTTCCGAAGTCACTTCTTCGCCGTCTGCGAGTTTCTCCCCTCGTCACTTTCCCTCCCGATCCTTTCTCCTCGCTTCCCTGGTTCCTCTGCTTTCCTCGGCGTCTCGGAGTTCTTCGTCTTTCCTCGCGTGCTGTCCTGTTTTCGCCTTCGTTTCTCCTCGTTTCGTCGCGGTTGACACCCTGTCTGTTTCAGTCACTGACTGAGTTTCTGTGTCTTTTAGGCCAGCCTCCTCACGCTGTCTTGGCCTTCGAGTTCCCTGCTTTTTCCCTGTTGCCTCTGCTCACATGCGCAAACGACCGAGAAATCATGAAGGCCGGATTCGCGTCCTCGATGCGGAAGAGATTTAAAAGCATGTTGAAGCCGAGGTGGAAGGTGGAGATGAGTGGGGCGCCCTGGCCCATGAAAAGCTGCTTCGCCTCCTCAGGATCCACTTGCTCGTCGAACATGATGATCACGATTCCTGCAGAACGGAGACGGAACGCTGCTTCTCCTCTTCACATGACGCAAACGCACACCAACTCTCGAACGCGAACCATGCAGAGCAAAGGAACGCGACGGGGAAAACGCAAACGCGGCACAGTGGAGGCAAGCGACCAGAAACAGCGACCGACCGAGAGCGACAAAGTTACAACGCGAAAGAAAGAAAGACAGATATAAAGAGATATCGAGATACACACAGACAGATAGAAAGACAGCGAGAGGGCGCGAGAGGAGAGAGAGAAGAGCATGAGCTAGAGGAGTGACAAGCACAAGACGACAGACGAGGAGACGAGGACGGGAGAGCGAGAGCAGAGCAGAGATCAAAGAGCCGGACTTGAATGGAGAAGGTGCCGAGCAGGCATTTCTTGAATGTGATGAAAAACTGGACTTCCCGCGAGGCGTCGCTTTCTCCAGTGTCCTTACCTCGGTCGTCAAGGCCGCGACGACCTGCGCGACCCGCCATTTGAATGTACTCTCCAGAGTTGACAATCCGATATTCTTGACCGTCGTATTTTCGAATGGCAGTGAAAATAACTGTTTTCGCAGGCATGTTCACTCCCATGCTGAACGTTTCTGTGCTGAAGAGTACGCGAAGCAGAGACTCCTGCGCAAGACGAAAGCAGACGAGAAGAGAAACAAGGAAAGCAGAAGAGGCAGCGACTGAGACAGAGAGTCGGGCAGCTGGAAGAGCATGTGCAAAGAGTGCACAAAGAGCGAAAGTAACAGAAACATGAAGGCGACAAAAAAGGACCGAAACAGGAACAAAAAACGAGAGAAACACACAGACGCTGAAGAGAAGCAAAGACGAGAGCGAAAAACGAGAGAGCGCATGAGACACGGAGAGTGACAGGCAGGTAGACAGGATAGCGATTGTGACTGGAGACGATGAGAGCTTGATTACTTCAAGCGCAAAACAGGCAACAGACAGGGTGATGATGTGTACAGTTTGAGCAACGCAGGAAGACGCTGCCATTCAGGTCCTCTGCCGGTCTCGAGGTGTACAGACACTTGACGTTCAGAGAAGGCAAACACTAACCTGGAAGAGAATTTCTATCATTTCTTTGACGAACGGCAGGAGTCCGCCGTGGTGAATTCCGATGCCGCGTTTCAGCAGAGGTAAAATCGACTTTACCTGCGAGAAGACAAAAAGCTGCTGCATGCATGAAACGTTTAAATTGTTGAACCGTTTTGAGGCTGAGTCTCGTTGTTTTGTGTGAAGTGCGTCCACTGAGAAGCTTCTTTGCCAAAAGCAAATAGACAGGCGCCCATTTCCACCTCCAAAGTTTGCACATTAAACAGATGCGCATACACAAATATACGCATAAATACATATATGTACATGCATATACATAATATGCGTATATGCATATACATAATATGCGTATATGCATATATACAGATATTGGATATATGCACGTCTGCGACTACTTGTTTTCACATGGATACATGAACGGATATCAACACACGGTCTGGGCGCGAAGACCTCGACCTCTGAACGCGCAAGAAGCTCCGGAGCCATATGCAGAGACAAGCGTCTCGGCCAAACAGGAAGAGGCAGACGAACAAACGCACAGACGGATGGCTACATGCATGTCTGTAGTTTCATAGACAGATACAACGAGCGACACAACGACGCAGACAGCGAAGCACAGAGAGCGAGATACACGTACCCATATGCATATATATATATATATATATATATATATATATACAGAGATGTATATATATGCATATAAATATGTATATATATACATATATGTAGAAATATGTATAAATATGTATATATACGTATATATATATATATATATGTAGAGTCGAACAGAAACAGACGCGAGTCTCTTGTCTTCGGTGAGGCAGGTTTAGTTCACAGATTCCGTGTACGGACTTGCGGGAGGTGGCGGTCTTCCTCTTCGAGCGTCTCAAGAGCGTTGTTGAAGATTTCTTCGATCAACTGTTTTTCTTCCTCAGTCGTAAGGTCAACGTTGCCTCCAGCGTTTCGACTTCCGCTGCCCAGCAGCGCCGTCGCGTTTGCTTCACACTCTCTCTTGGAGAAGCAGAAAATAATCACGGGAGTGTACTGGCGCGTGTGACACATCAGAATCAACTTCTCGATGCTCGAGCGGTTGCGGCCTCGCCCGCGTCGCTGCATCCAAAGATGATAAATGAAAAAAACGCACGAGCGAATCAACGCCTTAACCGCTGAGGCCAGACAGCTGCATCGAGAAACCATATGCGGCTCCGCGAATCAATAAACGGAGACGAAACCTCGTGGATGGCGACACAGAGAGAGAGAGAGTGACTGAGATATCTACATGGAGACACACAGCGCACCGGGACCAGCAGTCCGAGAACGGCGAAAAGATGAAGAATAGACAAACGCCTACTTCTTCAGTTACACGTCTGCAGCTATTTAGACGCATAAAGATCTACAACTATATCTACATATATCTACATATATCTACATATATATATATATATATATATATATATATGATTATGAAGATATAGAGATAGATATTTGTGTATGTACGTCGTTCCCTACTCTTGGAAGTTCTTGTATGATTTGTGTAGGCAGGTGTGTGTGTATGTGTCGTTCTGACATACATCTACTCTGTTGAATGTTCTCCGGAGCGTTTCCCCGTTCCTGTCTTTTTCTTTCTCTCTTTTTTGTTTGTTACAGTCCAGGCGGTTGCCTTCGTTGTCTTCCCGTGCAGGCCTGCGCTTTCCACCGACCTGTTTGGTCTCCATAGCTTGTTCCTCGACCGTTTTGTGCAGCGTCGCGACAGCTGTGTGGAAGTTGTCTTCGCGGAAGACTTTCTTCTCGTCCATGACGAGGTAGACCCCCTCGCCACCCGCGGGGAACATGTAATGCTGCAGAGGCGTCGGCCGGTAGTCGGTGTAGAGGACATGGCAAGGCTGGTGTTTGATGGTGGCGACCCATTCTGCGAACTCTCTCGCGTTCGGAATCGTTGCAGAGAGGAAGACGAAGCGCATGGTCGAGGGAACGAGGACAATGCTCTCCTCCCAGACGACGCCTCTCTCCCGGTCCCGCATGTAGTGGATCTCGTCGAAGATCAGCCATTTCAGTTCGTTGACCAGGTGCGAGCCGCGGTACAGCATTGAGCGCAGAATCTCCGTCGTCATCACCATGATCGAGGCGTTCGGATGCAGCGTCACGTCACCCGTCATCAGGCCGACGTTTTCGGCGCCGAAGCTCTCGGACAAGTCCCGGTACTTCTGGTTGGACAACGCCTGGAAAAGGAGAACAGGCGACAGCGGAGAAGTCGAAGCGTCTCGCGACTCTGCAGATCCGTCGCCGCGACAGCAGCGCCGCCTGCAGCTTCACGACGCGGTGCAGACCGATTCACCTGGAGAAACGCGCCGCGAGAGAGATCGCGCAGAAGCCGAGAAAACGACCGAGCCCAGGCCGAGAGAAACCGGATGGGGAAGACGTTGACAAACAAGGCGTCGGCAGAAAGACGGAAGGAAGGCAAGGACTCGAGACCCACGCAACCAAAGAACGAACATGACAGAGACAAAAGACTGAAAAAACAGCGAACAGAGAAACGTTCTGAGGAAGATAACAAATGCGCGAAAACAACGAGAGAGATGCAACAAAGGGCCTGCCGCCCCGCCCCGATTCTGCCACACGGTGGCCTCGCATTTGATCCTTTCGTCGCTGACTTCGCCAAATCCACCTTCACGAGAGCTCTTCTTAAACGATGACTGCACAAGTCGAAAAAACTCAAACCTGTGTCTGCGTGTACACTGGAACCTCTCCACGTACAACACCAACTTACAGGCATCAATACACATATATATATATATATATAATTTTATATGTATATGTATATATATGTACATGTATATATATCTATATATATTTGTGTATGTGTAGGCACATGAGTTTCTTTGTCTACGGACATGAACGAACGTCTAGGTAATATGCATTCTTATGAAGCATGCCCATATCGGTATCCGTATTTTTGTATCACGGAGCATCCGCATACATACAGATCCTGCTGTATCTGGACGTGGATGCGTCACTCTGTCCAGCTCGCTGAACGCGCAGAGGTCCGCAGGAGAATGAGACGCAAGCCTCGGATGGCTAGGTCGAGGCTGTCTTCCAAGCGCGCGCCTGCGTTCTGTGTTCGCACTGCGTTCGTTCCTCACAGCAAGCGACGCGGAGTTTACGAGCTTACTTTGATGGGGCTTGTGTAGACGACGCGTTGCTTGTCGCGAATGCTCATCGCAATCGCATACTCAGCCACGACAGTTTTGCCAGCGGAGGTGTGAGCCGCGACCAAGACGCTTTCTCCCGCTTCCAGGCAGAGAACGCTCCTTTGCTGGAAGGCGTCTAGCCGGAATTTGTATTGTCGCGCAGGCTCTTTTCTGCCTTCTTTCTTCTCGCGTTCCGTCGCCGCGGCGCTGGCCTCTCCTGCGGATCCTTCGCGCCGCGCTTGTTGCTCCTCCTCCCCGTCCGCGGCCTGAGCGTCGCCTGCGTCGGTAGCCTCCGTCGAGGCCTCGCCGCGTCTCCCGTCTTCCTTGTCGAGTGTTGGAGCGTCTGCTTGCTGTCGATACTCCGGCAACGTCGTTTCGAAGGGGAAGTAGTGGAACGCGGTCTCGCAGTCTGCAGGCCGAACCAGCTCGTGGAGACAGTTCTTGTCGGAAGCGAGCAACTTCACCACCAAGGCCGTCTTCTTTCCTTCTTCGTCTCTGCCCTCCTCCGCGTCCTCCGCGTCCTCGGTGTTGTCTCTTCTCGCTTCTCTCCGTCTGCGCTTGCGCTCGGGTGCGACGGCGGAGGCGCCTTCGTCTGGAGAGGCGACGTTCGCGGGAGCAGACGTTGTCTGCGCTCCATTCGCTTCTTGCGGCGCAGCGCGAACTCGCTTCCTCTCCACCTGACAGCATGCGTTTTCAATCTCGGAGTCGGTCTCCCGACATGCAGAGGCAGACTCGCCCCCCGGGCCAACTGCAATATTCGGAGACTCCACAGAAGAACCGAGAGACGAAGAAGAGTCTCCGCCGCCGAAGACGGCGAACAAGTCGTCCACTGCGTCCGCCATGGCGTCCACCCGCACAAACAAGTTGAAGAGAGGGAGACGGAAGCGGAGAGGAAAACGAGAAAAGAAGGGGAGAAAGAACGAGAGAGAAGCAGGAGAGCGACGAAAGCGAGGGAAGAAGGAGAGAATGAGAGAAGCATAAACCGCCAGAAGAAAACGAGAGACGAAGAACTTCTGTCAGAGGAGGAAACAGCTTCGCGTCGAGCGCCAAAGGGCGGAAGGAAGAGGTGAAGAGACAAAGGGGTATTTCGGCGAGCAAGACAAAGGCAGATTGTAGGGCAACTGCTCCTGCGAAAATGTCAAATCTTTCACAAGTCAACAGGCCCTCGGAAAAGCTGCTCCGCCTCTCTGAGGCAGAGCAGCAAGAGACAGAGACCGGACGGGAGACTCGCTGACAAAGAGAATAGCGTTTTCGCAGATGCTGCTCTTCCGATCCGCCCTTCCACGGAAAAAAAGAGGAAAGATCCCCTCTGAGGCCTCCAGTACGTTCGCTCTGAAGAATGCGAGCTCCTACGTTTTTCGCGAAAGTCGATGACGGGAGAAAGATTTCGAATTTTCTTGCATGAACAAGCGGCCAGGCGTCACCTCGCAAGCTCTGGGTGAAGAGTGGAGAGAGGCAATGGACGAGTTCCTTCTTGACACACGAGCTCTTTCATGTCTCTCAAGAACGTCAGAGAGACCCCAAAGTGAGAGAAAAGAAATTGGAAGAGCTTCTCTGAAGAGATTGAAACCGCCGTTTTTTCCGTTGAGGCCTTGTCTCTCATCATCTGCATGCATCTCGCCCTTTGAAAATCTGCGTGACTTTTCTCACCTCGGAGCCGCGAAGAGACACCGCCGAAAAGGAGAGAAACGGAGAGAGATCCACTTTCTCGTTTTTCTGAAACACAGAGGAAACACAGCAGACGGAGGGGAAGCTGTGTTATTATGAAGTCGCCCGGCTGCTTCCGCAGAAATTCCCCAGCTGCGGGGAAGTCGGCTCTCGAACCTGCCCCGCTGCGTTTGTGAGGAAGGCAGGAAACAGAAAGAGCACAGAAGAACGGTCCAACATGAAAGAAACAAAGAAAAGAAGAGGAGAGAGACAGCGCTGTCTAGAATTCGGCTGCTGCATTTCTCAGCTCTCTGAAAGAGAATATCCCCTGCGTCACTCCCGTGACTGGGAGACTCATCTCGAGTTTCTTCCGCGAGTCCGCACAAGTGAGTCTCTGAAGCTGTCTCTTCGCAGAGGTAAAATCGAAATGCTAAATCTGTTTACAAAGTGGAGATGTAGAGAAGCGGCGAAAAGAATGACGTGCAGACTGGAAATGTTTTCCTTGGCCAGCTCTCCGTTTCTGGACTGAAAGTCCAAGGTGTTTTGATTGCAAAGGAGAAAGGACTCTCTTTGAGGTAGAGACCTTCCTCGAGTTTCTGGAGAACCGATTTCTCTGCTCTTCAATCAGAGAAGGATCTCGCACAGCTTTTGTCTCGGGGAGAATTTCGGTTCAAGGCGCTTGAATGTTAAGAAGAATCGAATACCTCAAAAAATCCCTTCACAAATGCTTGATGCACTTGTGTTTGCCAAAGGAGGTTCCGACGCTTTCATCTGCCTCTTGACGGGTCTCCTTGGCGGCTGGTGTTTCGTACGACTTCAGCTTAAACATTTTTTTAAATCCGAGTGAGCATCTGGCTCGTGGATCACTCTACTTCAAAAGATTCTTGACACATATACAACTCCATGAATAAGCAACAGTAACTTCGACAGCATCCTCTGCAAGACTGAGGCCAGATACTTCAGTGGAGCAAAGACCTGGTTTTCTCTCCAGCTGAAATTAAAAGTTTTCACCCGCGGAATGTGGAAGGGGTAGCGCGAGACCTCTTTAACTGAAGACCGGATTCTCGCTAGCGCAATTCAACAACGACACTGAGGCACTCTTTTTTTTTCAAGGAAAAATCGGAATTCGAACGTCTTCTCTGAATTTCGACCGAAAGATCCTCTGAAGATCAAGCAAAATGAAAGCACGATGTCGCCTGTGAGGAACTTTAGACTAAGTATCACTCTCTTTTTTATCAAACGAACTCTTTGATCATAAACGCCTAGCGCAGGAACAATGCACTTCCGTATGGCAGAAATTCAGCATGTTTATATAATGTCCTCTTAATGGGCGCCGTGGGGCCGGCCAACACTACGCGATGTACATGATCAAAAACTACCGGTGTAATTGTGGGTGATGGAAATGCGACTGAAAGACGCTTACTGCTTGTGAGAATATTCTACCGTTTTTTCATGAAAACTGCGCCACAAAACGGCCAGTTTTCCCTCGGTCGAAGACTGCACAACCCCAATGAGTGCAGCAGGGATTCTCGTGAGCCGCTCCCGCCTCTAGGACATTCCTACTGTGTACCTGAAGGATAACTTACATGCGAAATGGTCATTCCACGTTTTCTTTAGGAACACCAGCTTCGGCTTGTGCATGCAAACAAATCAACAAAGCTACGCGCATTTGTAAATATGCACTTCGAAAAGTATGCATCTGTTCTCTACAGATACACGCGCACTTAAAGATCGGCATACGCAATATATACATCTACATGTATGTATACATATATATATATATATATATATATATATGTATATACGCATTCATACAGCTATATGGATATTAACATAACCGCATTTCTATGACTATATATCTAGAGCAGTGTAAATACAACTATGGACGTATACACCCGTAGTTGTAGTTACACGTACGGCTTGTTTACAAGTGCTGCTATATCTAGATATCTACATAGACAGATATGGAGATAGATACACAGATACCTAGAGGTAGATAGAAAGATACATAGGTCTAGCATGTCTCCGTTGTAGCAGGGATCAAGACCAAGTTTCCTGTGTCTCCGCTGACATGCCCGGGCAAGGCCTGCTCGCGTTTGCCGATGTGCGTCCATCTGAAAAGGTTCTATAACGCGGGAACCCGCAAATGGATGCATGCTGGCTGAACTGTGTCGCTTCGAAATGGTAGTTTTAAAATCAGTTGTCCCTTTTCTTCGTTCGTCTTGTCTCTCGCCGTTCCTTTGATTCTCTGTCTTCAGGCGCATATAGTACTAGTCTTCTATGTTGCTATGCTAATCAATGAAGTTCCATAGTTTTGGATATTCCATTGGCATGTTGATGGCATGAGTAGAAACGAACGACTGGCTTTGGATGGAACTCCTCTTGACACCGCAGAAGGTGATGAGAACTCCTCTTGGTCCTGGCGAGACTTTGACTGGTTGGACCAGCCTGGTATCAAAGAAGTTTCCTGTATGGCATGAATCACAAAGTGGGTCGAACGCTGGTCTAAGTCGCTAACGCGACTTTTACCTACAACTGTACGGAACGCAAGAAACCTTCAGTCAAAGAACTTGATCGGCTGGAGGACGGCTTCCCTGATGACTGCGTCTGTCCGTTCTTATTCGTTTCCTTCGTCATTCTCGAATTTATGCGGTTCGGCTTTTCCCTCGACTTCTTCTATCTTCTTCTCGCGTTCGTCCGAGAACAGATCCTCCGGGCAGGGCACCCAAACTTCAATCCCAAAGACTCGCGCGTTGTGGCACTGTCTCGAGCGAGAGAGAACGAAAAGAAGAAACGCGAAAATCTCGAGTTTCCACATCCATCAGCTACAGTGTTGCTGTCTCTGCATGCACGCTAAAGTTCTTTCTATGTATGCACTCAACAACAGCTCTTTCTATGCATGCAATCTGCAATCTCCAGTTCCCTCGCTGCGTACGCCTCACATGTACACTGTGTCACACTTTGGATATTTCCTTTCGCAGTTGCGTTGTCCGATTGTCAACCGTGACTGCGTTGCCCCAGCAACGGGTCGCTTCGAAAGCAGACATTTTCAGAAGTTCTTCACAGTTACGAGAGAGGATACTTGCCGCTTGAGGTCAGTCCGCAAATAGCGACTGATACGTTGAGAGGTCGGAAAAGCTGCATTGAAAAAATGGAGGCCACTGCATGCGACGATGTCGGAATCTGGAATACATGCAGGCGAGCTTCAGGATCGGAAATGAACTCACAAACAAAAGCAGCCCAGCATAACGAATCAGACAAATACCCATGCACACTGCAAACCGATCTTGAAAAACCCCATATATATGTATATTTATCTTTAATTGTACGAATTATTATTCGTGTATTACACTGAAAACTGCAAAAGATGACGTACATACAATTTTGTATATATATATATATATATATATATGTCCACATGTATTCTATAACAGTTTTTCGCTCTCGTTCTTTATATTCAAATACATATTCGCGTATTCAAACATATCTGCCGATGACTAATTATATATATGTGTTGTCGATATATATATATAATACATATATACATATATGTATATATATATATATATGCATGTATATACATATTTGTTCATATTTATTTCCACAATCATGTATTTACGTGTGTATGCATCTGCACACGAATATACGGTTGCACTTTTTATCCTCCGATCCGAATCATAGGTCTGTTCCTGTGCGCTTGTGTTGCGATGTTCATTATTCCTGAAAACAAAGAGGCAACGCGCCGGCTGACTAATTCGCCAAAGAAGTGAGGGAAGCTGCCTTTGCATGCAACGCCATGTTCGAGGATGCCCCGCGGCGATTATAGCGATGACAAGAGATGTGAGGCAGAAAACGAAGGATCGGAAGAGAAGAGTAACAAGAGGAGACGCAAAATCTCTGACGTGTGTGTTCATGTACATATATATATATATATATATATATATATATATATATATATATATATATGTATATTATTTTTGAATAGATATACATGCACCCAGGTGTAGATCCTTGTGCGCCTTCGATATATGAATGTGTATCCGTACGTGTGTCTGTCCTTGTCTGAATATGTATATATATATATATATATATATATATGATAATTTATATCTTCATTAGTGTGAGTGTTTTCATTTTGTCGACAGTAATGGATTTAGATGCATCCTCAGGTTTTTTGCATATTCGTCTTGTGCAGAAGGTATTTTCAGCCGATGAGGAGAGCAATTTTCTGCATGCATAACGCTGACATATCGGTTCGTTACACGTTGCAAACTCACCTCCGTGAGACGCCTTCTTTGCGCCAAGCGCTGAAGCAAACGTTTGTTTTATTCTCTCACTCTCCTGTCCGCGAGGACAAGGCAAAGCAGAAGAAGAGTGAGGCGTAGAAGAGGAGGAAGCAGATCGGAGAGCAGGAAGAAGAGTGAATTCCGACGGAGAGAAAAGACAATTTTTCAGCTGCCCATCCGCGGTCAATCTGCGAGGCACACGGACACCCGGAAACGCAGCAAGTCCTTTTGAGACCTGAAGACGCATTGGTCTTTCAGCTGACGAACGTAAAGCACAGATGCTGATGCACACACCTACTTGTAGATGTCCACACGAGTCGACGTACAAGTGGATACACACACCTTCTTAAATACAAACGTCCACGCTTCTTCACGTAGTCGTTCATCTAATTAGATATATATGCACATCGTTATAAGAGATATGTTCATATATATATATATATATATATGTACATATAGGTATCTGGGTCTACGTCCCTCTACTTACATAGACTTGTTTATGTCATTACATAAATATGCATACTAATTTGGTGACAGGCATGCATATGCTTATGTGTTGGGATACTTATGGCTACGTCTCTGCATAGGGTTGTTTATGCATTTACATAAACGCATGTATTCCTATAGGTTATGGCTACGTCTCTGCATAGGGTTGTTTATGCATTTACATAAATGCATGTATTCCTATAGAGAGACAGGCGTGTGTCCATGTTTTATTTAGATACTATAACTGTATAAATACGTGCATACTGTATACGTAAATGTGTGTAGATATAGAGGCGTCAGATTCTGTTGACGTCGCTGTGGAGGAACGGAACAAGAGATATTTTTATTTCTTCTGTTGTGGGCTTTGGACGTTATCCCAGAAGAACGCGTGTGGGGTGTCTCCACGCTCGTACGTTGCCTTGAATTTACCTTATGCGATTGCAAGAGGCACAGAAGGAATCGGTCAAGGCAGAGATAATGCCAATGCATCCCGCATGTCCAGGAATGACGAACAGGGACGCACTTTGCCCTTCTTCGCCTCGTTGCCCTTTTTCGTCTATCTTCCAGTCTTCTGTCTCTTCAGAGTTGCAGGAACTTCCCTTTTTCGCTCCGTCGCCTTCTCCCTCGTTCTTGCCTTCTGCTGCCTGGCCTCTTCTCGTGTCTCTGCGGTGCCTGTGCACGCCGTCTGCTTGCGAGTTCTGCATGCGTCCTCTTGTTTTACTTTCCACAGGGTGAATTCCTGGATACTTGTGGCGAAGACGCTCGAGTATCTCCTGCTTTGTCACAACAGCCTCGTGACTCCACCCTGGAGAGATAAAGGCGACAGGCCAGAAGGACAGTCTAAATCATTCAACGGACTTTGAATGGTCGTTTCCGTGCTTCCTTTCCTATCCGAGCGCGAGACCCTTCATCGGAGAGAACGACTCTGCTCTTTGCGTAAAGACGCGCTGGCGAGAGGCGCGTGAGGCGAACGGTGTTCCGAGGAGTGGAGAACAAAGCGATGGTCTAGAGTGCCTCATGGGGGATTGGGAGGCTCGATTTTGTTCGGTTCCTTGTGCTAGGAGCTGTGATACAGAGTGTTTCCAGGGTGCTAGACACTGACAAGCGTTTGTTTCACCCTTGCTGGTTTCGGAAACCATTTTTGTTCTGCTTTCGCGTAAACTCGCACGTGATCTCCATTGACGCGCATCTGCCCCCTAGGTCAAGGTTTCGATTCGAGGGATTTCGACCTGATGTATGCACCTTCGGGAAGGCCTCAGCATGGCGGTGTGTCAACAGGTTTCTCTACGTGGTAGTCTCCTGCCAAGCGTCTATGCATGGCCATGGATTGCTAGACAGCTCTGTCTTGGCGATTTCTTTTCGTCTGCAACAAAGCGCCGTTTCTGCAGACCACCGTCTCGCGGTTCGCTTCCCCCCTGCAGCGTTCTGTGCTTTCTGTCGAGAGAGAAGAGGGACGCCGCATCGATGGAGAGGAAGAGTACACGGTCGACCTACATTTTGTCTAGAGAGGACGCCAAGGCAAAAGTGTGTCAATCTAAGACGCGCGGCGGAAACGCCTTAGACCCATCTGGGATGAGTCCGCTCGAGAGGGAGAGTGATGGACTCCGCTAAATCTATAAGTCGCATTACACACGTAATTACATATGATTTTGCTTTGATTTTTTCTAGATTGGAGAAAAACTCCACGGACTTTGCTTGCTCACGATTTCCTTGAAAAGGCATGAACTCGATGAACCGAACGTGGATGGGCAGGTCTCGCGTGAGTGCCGCAAATGCGTCGACTTCCTGTCCACAGAAAAAACGCAATTCTCTCATTCCGTTTCTTGTGCTGGAAGAAATTACTAACGGGCGAGTCTCTCCGTTTCTCTTTTTCTCTTTCCTGTGCCGGAAGCTCATCTAGTTTCTTTTGATTTTTCATCTCTCCAAGATGATCTCGTTCAAAATCTCCATTCTTCGTCGGAAGTCAAATTTCCGCCTCTGCGCACCCGCTCCCGTCGTCATCCACTTTCCAGGATTTACGGTGTCGGGCCTGAATCTTTTCCTCGTCAGCGTTCCCTGCCACTTGCCTCTTTTCAGCTACTTTCTTCTTCATCTCATTTTCATGCATCCACCTCTCCTCTCTGCTTCGGTGTCTCTTGTCTACTGTCGCCACGCGTTTTATTTGCGTGTGCTGGCAATTCAGGTTTCTGCTTTTCTTTCCTGTTTCTCCTGACGGTATCCGGCCTTTGTTCCCAGTGTCGCTTCCGTGACTGTTTCTGTGATGTCTACTTCCGATGTCCGTCTCCATTTCCTCTTTGATCTCCTTTCTGCTTCTCCTTTCTGCTGCCGTCATCTATCCCCGTTCACTGCCTCTCTTTTCGCTTTCCTTTTTTGCGCTCGCCCTCGGCCTTTTCTCCCCATTTCTGTTTTGTGGGTCTGTGCCGCGGCTTGTGGCTCTGCGTGCGCTACGTCCTGCGTTTGCTCACGTCTACGTTCACTCGCCGAAGCAGAACGACGTTGAGTTTCACGAGGCAGAAGTCTTCTGCGATCAACTGCATAATGCCCTGCGCCGAAGAAAGCCACAAGAAACGAGGCGGAGAGAGCAATGGTGAACTGGCCGCGATTGGAGTCGTAGCAAACGTTGCACAGAGGTGGAAATTAGAAGAACGTCGAATACCACACAAACGGCGAGAGATAAATGTGAACCACAGAAAAGGCGCGGCAACTCTGAGAGTGTGTCTGACGGTCACCGATCCAGTCGACAGCCACGGCAAGGCGGTTCCTGCATACCGTATCCATAGTCACAATCAGGAATGTCAGAAGAGGCAAAAAGGCGGCCAAGCTCCTAGGAACGATACGCGGTGACAGACGGATCGCGAATAAGAAGAACGCATCACGACAGATGCGAGAGCAAAGAGAAGAAGAGGAAAAAACAAACGACTGGAAAAAAGAGTGAGCGACTGGAGAGCGCAAACTCGCCATTCGAGAGGGAGCGAATGGGAGGCTGTGGTGGCAGAAAGGAAAGAAGAGGAAATCCATAGGACCGAGAAATTCAGGTTACCTCCCAGACGCGATGAAAAGCGTTGACTCCAGTGATCGCTCGATAGCGCGACGGGTCCAAGCTGTCGAGACTGCGAAGAAAAAACGGAAGAGTCATGGGGAGAGAAGGGGAGAGAAACGAAACAACGAATCAAGAAAGGCAAGTGTGCGCGTGGCATAACAGCACCCGAAGGATTTCACACTCGCAAAGGCAAAGTCTCACTAAAAAACGAGAAATTCGCACCCCTGTCGGTAGATGGAAAACGATGCGCTGCCGCGTACCCCGACACACAGGAAAATATCATACGAAGGTAAAACGCGACATACAGAGTCAGAAATAAATATTTGTATCAAAAACAGATACAGAAGTTGATGCAAAGAAAAAGGATCGATGTATATACTTATACATACATGTATATGGGGAGAGTGAGACTTGGAGGGATATCGCGATGTGAAAAAGTAAAGAGGTCAATCTCTTTGTGAGGATGGCTACAAAAATTTTGCATATATAGATTAGTAGATACTGAGATAAACTTGAAGGTACATTTCCTGGTCTGTGGATAAGTACATAGGATACTTGGTATTTGAATGTGAAACCGTAAGTGCAGCAGACTTGTCTCCAGAGAGGAGAGTCCAATACGCGGAGACAGAGTCGTCACGCGCATACGAACGTGTCAACGCTAGCAGACATTTTCAGTCAGCGGCAAATGAAATGCTTAAACAAATAGGCAGAGATGCAGGCAAAGAATCCGTCTGAACACACACTCGACTGCAGCAGCAAATGCCGGCATCTATGCATAGACGCGTTAATCCGAATATTGAAAAACAAGTACGCATATGTATGAGTATATGCATGAGAAACTGAAATGCATGTTATTTACAAGGAGGTCCATCTGAGTTGCTTCAGGTACTTTGCAAAACGAAGAGAAAATTTTATTTCTCTACTTGTTTATGTCCCCTTCGGGTCTCAGACTTCTTTCTTGTCTGAAAAATACAATTCTTACTTCCTTTCTTCTCCACAACTGCCCACCACAGCTACACCTTACTTATCCCCGGACCCTCAGGATTTCTCTTTCCGTTTCCTTCTCTCTCTCTCTGCGTGCTCGCTTCCCGCATGCGCTGTGTGGTCTAGGCGACGCCGCCCTGTCTCTCACTGCTTCACAGGCCCAGCTCGTTTTCTTACCTGACGTTGACTGCATTTACTCTCGCCAGCTTGAATTCTGGAAGCCACCGCAGAAGGCGAACGCCGTTCGTGGTGACGGCGAAGGTCTCTAGGTTCGGCAGCGCTCCGACGCGAGTCAGCAGAGCAGAGAAGTCTTTCCGAATGGTCGGCTGAAAAGCCAGCAATGTTGCACGAGCAGAAAAGTGGATGCAAGCAGAGAGAGAGCTCGAGAAACTCGAGGAATCGCGTCACAGACGAAAGAGGGAGAACCGGAAACACACCGGCAACTCAGTCGTCTTTGCTGAAAAAGAAGATTCACCTAACCCTTCGCGAATTTCGAGGTCTGCTCAAGATTTCGAGTTTCGTCCATCCCCTGAATTCTTCAACGATCCCTTTTTCGCAGAGGTTTACAAAGGAATTCGGTAGATCTCTGAATGTGTTGGAGCTCGCCTCTCCCCACGCATGTCGGCTCGGACTGAAGATCGAGAGCCTCTTCGGAAATGCACCTCTGGAAACGAATCTTAAAACGGTTTCTCCCTCTTGTCAGCTGAACAGCATGTTGAGGCACCAAGCGAACGGACCAAACTCCCGAGAAGGCGGACTTCTTGCTTTGTGGGGCTACGAGGCCAATTGATCGGACACACACGACGCGACTCTGTGTTTGTTATAGATTGTGCTGCCATGCATACGATGAATTTTCGTCGTTCTACACTCCCTTTTCTTACATTTAAAAACAGACGTGGCGACCCGGAAAGTACAGATACCGCGACTATTCCTTGAAGGCCTGTTTCCCGAACTCTCGACTGAGTCCAGGCATTTAGAGGCTCCAGGGGGTAGCAAAGGTTGCATCCTCAAGCGAGACAATGTCGAAGAACAACGCTGTCTGCCATCGGAAAGTAAAGTCGAAGAATTCACTCGAGACAGAGAGTCTCTGAAGATCTTTCCTTACCTCCCCGCCGGTCAGACGAATCTTCCTTCCACCACACTCCAGGAAGACCGACGCCACACGAATGATCTGAGCAGAAAAAAAGTGGACAAACCAAGTGGAAGCAGGTGGTCGAAGCGTCTGCATTTTCGTAAGGAGAGGCGCGTAGAGAGCCGCTTATGTAATTGTGAATTCCAGTCTAAAGGTCCTTGCCTAGTCACTTGTGTGGAGGGAAATCGGAGCACCTGAACATGTCGAGGCATTTGGCCAGAAAGAAGTGCATAACCGTGTGACAAATTCATCTGCGAATGCTGCGGGACTCTCTGAATGTGAAAATCCATGTGTACACTTGAACGAGGCCTGGACTAACAAAGGCGGAAAACGAAAGGAGACACGATCTGCCTGCGATTGAGCAGAGATGCACTGCTTTTTGAACAGGGTGACATGTGGTGATCGAGCGACCATTTCTGTCTGCTGTGTGTCAGGGGAAAAAAGAAAAGAGACCGTCGAAAGAGTGATGAGAGTGTGTTGTGTGCGTTTGTCTTCGCGGGTCCATTAAATGCATGCTCTGGGTGTCGAAATTCTTCTTCCTTGCCTCGTCGGTGGAGAGAACGGCATTCGACCTCTCTACAGAATCGACAGAAAGCGACTTCGCGTTTCCAGAATGCTGCCCCCGACTTCCGCAAGGTGAACAGTACTGAAGCAAATGTACAGGGAAGGGAGAAAGCGATAACGCGTGGACAACTTCTGTTGATAAAAAACAGAAAAAGGGAACGCAGCACAGACCAGGCAGAGAAAGAAGCGAAGGAGACAGCGCGTGAGGAAAGAGCGCATACGCCGAGCACGCAGAGATCAGAGATCAAAAGGGCACAAGTCGCGAGAGTGAGCAAGCGAAATAAACGGCGCAAAATATACAAATGGCGGGGGAAGCACGGAAGACAAGCGACGGCGGGAAAGACGAAAAGCGAAAGGAGCCAAAGAGAACAGGAAGGAGAGGCGATATGGAGGCAGGGGACAGAAGGCAAAGGATAAAAAGTAAACAGAAAGCAAGGAGCAGGAAGGAGAGGAAACGAAACAAAAGAGGCAAAACTGCTTCGGGAGAAAAGATGCGTGGATCGGGGTGAGTGTGACGAGGTGCTGAATTCTAACAGACCTAGAGACCACGGGCAGAACGGCTGAAACATCAACGAGGGAGAAATACCTGGATACTTTTGAGGTGAACGCAACAAGTCATCGCCCACAGAGACGCGATCAGGATGCGCATGGAAAAAAGAGACAAATTCGCGGAGAGGACAAGAACTCAAATGCAAAGACATACCACACAGTTCATGTTGCACTTCTCCGTTAGAGAAATTCGCAGATACGTGTGGTGTCGTCCAAAAGTATCTGTTAAGGGAGACAGCAACGCTGGCGGATTGACAAGCAGTTCCCCATCTTTTCGATTTCTGCCTTCTACACTCAAGGCTTCACTAAGTTCCCCACAGCCGTTCAGCGGCCTCTGAGGGCCTTGCTGTCTCCCCTGAGAGGCGAAGAATGAAGGAAGAGAACGAGGAAGACGCAGGGGCGAAGGCGAGGCACTGGCGCCATGACAGCAGGACGAAGATGAGGGAGACGAAGAAGGACAAGAAGGACAAACAGGAGAAGAAGAGGAAGCTGGGGAGGAAGAGGGCCGACTGGAAGTGTCTGGACAAGCGAAGTGAAGATTTGCAGGAGGTGGAAAACGGGGAAACAGGCGCCAAGGTGGCACACGCACAATCGCAGGCAAATGAGTAGAGAACTTGGCGAAAGAAAACGGAAATGGGGAAGACAAAGAAGACGAAAAAGAAGAACGTTGATTCAAGCGACCTGCAGAAGACGCGAGTGATGCAAAGGACGAACACGAAGAGAACCGAGAGAGAAGGCACTGCGGCCGAGAAACGGCTGGTCGAGAGAAGACGAAGGAAGACATGTCGATCTGCGCTACGAAGGAAGAAAAAGAGAAAAACGAAATTCCAGCCGTGTCTGAAGTTTCTTTCCAGAATCCGGGAACCATGTTCCGAGGCGCAAGTCGCAGCTGTCTCGTTTGCGGCGACGCCGGAATCTGGTTTTTTGCAGAGTGTCGACGAAAGAGAGTTTCACAAGTGGAAAGAACGGAAGTGTGGTGTGCAACCGCGGCACCATGCGAGACGATCTGAACTCTCGAACTGCGACTAGCAATTTCGTAAAGTTTCTTGACATTCAGAAGAGTCTTTTTCGTCGGACTGGAAACCGCTGGACGAACAACTAATCGAGAGAACGCGGGTACGATACGGACAGACTCCAGTTGTGAGATGCACACAAGAGGTGCCGAAAGAAGTGGAGACGGAAACGCAGCGAGGAGAAGGCACCGAACTCGAAGATCAGAGGTCACGAACGACCTCGCATTTTTTGGAGAGAAACACCTCGCGTCGAAGCCAATGCAGAAATGGGAACGGAACGGAAAAAGGGGAGGATGGACTCACGCTCGGGGATTAGTCTTTCCGGTTTCTCGCGGTGCGTTGTCTCTGTGTTTGTGTCCACTGTCTACCTTTCCTCTTCTGTCTCTCATTCGAAAGAGCGGCCTGGCCTCTGTGTCGCCTCCTGCCCCCCACGACCGCCGTAAACAACACATCGAGCTGACGGAACGTCAAGACGAAAACTTTTCTGCCAGCTGAAAGTGCCTCGAGTTTTCAAAGGACGCAGGCACCACGGCAGACCGGGGCCTTTGAATCTCAGAAGAGATGTTTGCGGATTTTTGAAAGATGCCTCGACAATACCGGGAAGATGTCTCTGATGGGATCTCAGACAAGAAGAGTATTTTCAGGCGCCAAGCCAAGAGCTTTAAAAACAGAGAATCAGAGTTTTCCCGACTCAAAGAGGACACTGCAGTCTGTCGCGTATATTTGTGATACTTGCTGGTGTAGGTCGTGCTATTCCTCTGCCCAAGAGGCAATCTCTAGCGCGTCTTGGTCAAGAAGAGCGGCATTCTGTGTCCTTTATTGCTCCTGAACTTCGCAGCTGCTGCACTGTCTTTTCGAGACCGGGGAAGTACAACGCAGAGACGCCTCTTCAGTGCAAGAGAAAGCTTTTGCTGCCGAGGTCTGTCCTCTGTGTGTCTGAAGACCCGTTTTGATACCTTTCCTTCACGACTCTTCACAAGCGTTGTCTGGGGAATGCAGCGGAAGACTTCTGGAAGCAAAGAAGCCCTCTGCAGAAACTGTCCGTTGTGCGTCCGCAGTAGAAGCGATAGAAACAACGAAACGACACGTAGTCGTCGACATTTTCGCTGTAGTGGACGCCGACTGCTGCTCTACTGCAGAGAATTGACGGCGCTGACAAATTCAGTGCATGTGAACTTGTGGTGATCCTTGGTTCGTCAATACTTTTCTGCTCGGGAGAGTGAAGTGGACTGCCCACGTGAAAAGGGCGGTGTTCCGAGTTCGCGAAGAACTGCCACTGAAAACAGAGTGTCTCGGGCGCCCGAGTGTCGGCTGTGGAGGTGTGACTCGCTTTCAAAGCGGAAGTTCCAGATTTCTGCGCAAACGTCTAGCTTCTGTCCGTGGACGCGGAGGGGATCTCGAGTTACCTCTTGCCATAGCTGGAAATCGGAATCTCACGTTCGAAATGTGTCTCAGGGTGAGTGTCAAGACTCGGCAGGTCTCCTAGGGACCCCTCACAATTATTGTTTCGAAAAATGTCACCTGGAGACCGACGCCCTTGACAGCTAGACGGCACAACTGTCCACGGCAGGCTTCTACCTTGGCTTTTTTTCCACGGAGTCCGAGCAGAGACTTTCACAATTGCGGGCCGTGTTGAACGTACCGTGTCTGACTACAATTGTTCCACTGGTGGCAGCAGGAACTGCTTTTCGTTGCGACCGCAAGTCTCGCGGACTCTCCTCAGTGCTTGTACTGAGAGAAACACACGGAGAATACGGCGAGAACGCAGCTTCTGCGCCGCGCCCCTTAGTTAAACTCGCGACAACATGAAGGCTTACATATAGACTCTACGCGTGAGACGTTGTTTAGTGATCTCCTCTTGGTCACAAGTGAGAGATGAGGACATACGGACTGGAGTCCGAACACCCCGTGTGAAACAAGCAACAGACTTGAGACTCTGTCGAGCCTGGAACCGATGATGACACTGAAACGTGGATCTTCTTTGTTCGCGTTGAAGACGAAAGTCCTTCGACTTGCCTGCTCGCAAGCCTTTGTTCCCTGTTTTCTGCGAGTTACGAAAGGCTCTTTCCAGGACCAACGCAGGAAAACTGAAAGAGCTTCGTTGTTTTCTGCCGTTTTCCCTCTCCCGGAAATGCACCCGTCTCCCTGCCGCACGCACTCGCGAATCGAGGGAGAATTCTGACGCAACAAACGTTTGCCAAGGATCTCCGAGGAAAACGGATCGCCTCGCTGAGCCTCATTCCTTGATTTTACCCATTTTCTTTGTGATATGTTTCCTCCTCCTCTCCATTTCTGCTTGCGTTTCCGCGGCTTGCCCTTCGAGTCTGAGGAAGAGGATTTCCGGAAGAACTGCTGCGTGGAGTCTGCTATCGATCGCGACACTAACACAAAAGCAGACGGCGAATTCGCTTCCGTTCCTCATGCGTTATCGTCACTTCTGGAATGACGAACTAGCAGTGCAGATGATCTTGCAGGCTGGCCGCCGTTCCAGGAACCCAAAGAGCTCCTGCGCCTCTTCGTCACACTCCTGCAAGCATGAGACCTCCCAGTGACAGAAAGATTGGAGCTTCGCATCTGGAGACGTCTCGGTTTCTCTGTGACTCGGAATGATTGTCTCAAGTGGACGAACATCCGCTTGCAGTGTCTCTCCCCGTTGGTTAGCGAGACCGCTGAGCAACGGACGCAGGACGAGAGCGAAGGGAGTGAAAGAGACCTTCTAAATGCGGGTGCTGAAGTCCCTCCTTCAGAAAGCGAGAAAAATACTTTCAACTCTCGCGCTGAAAAAACTCTTGTTGAGCAGGGGGAAGCCGAACGCCGGGCGTTGTAAAGCCGAACGCTGCGGAGGACGCGAAATTGGCATGCACTGGCGACCCCCCAAAAGTCGCGTTCCAGGCAAGCGAGTGTTTCCTTGTCTTGTCCTCTTGCGTCTGGCTGGTCGTCTTTCTTCTCTAACTTTCGGGGATTCAGCTTCACTCTTTCTTCAAGGATTTGCTTCGCGGAGAATTGCACAGAGAAAATTCGCCTCCCCTCACGAATCCCGGCTCCGTCATTGTTTGCGTTTCTCGCAGTTTCCTCGTTCTTCTCGCAAATTTCGCCCCTCCCGTCCGGTCGTTCTTCCCAATTTTCGACTCGCTCACTTTCTTGTTTTCCTTTTCCTTCTCCTCGTGTCTCTTTCCTCGTTGTCCTTTTCTCGCGTTCGTTTCTTCTCTTCGTCTTGCCGTTCGTCCGCTCTTTCCTGCGATGCAGCACCATTGCTCTGCGCCTCTTCCAGCTGGTCACTCGCTCGTCCTCATTGCACCCAAGCTCTCAGAAACACAATTTTCTCTTATGCACTCCGTCCTCGACGTCGTCTTCTCTCCCTCTGATGGACAGCTTCTCTCGATCCTCGTGACTGGCCGCTTCATTGCATGCCGCAGCATTTGTCTTCCAACGTCTAGCTGGAAGGACAGGCGACAAAGAGATATAGGAACAGAAAACAAGAGGAAGAGGAGAAGAGACAAAGAAAACGACGTACAGAGAGAGAGGAGGAGAAAGAGCTAAAGAGAGGGAGACAAAGGTGGAGAGATGTAGTTTACACATAGAGAGAGCAGGAGAAGGAGAGATCGAAGACAGGAGAACGTCCAGCTCGTGAAGACTGTGCTTTCAAAGATGATTTCCAGTCGAGGGAAGAGGGGGAATTTGGAGGACGAGATCCTCTTTCGAGAGGCAGCCGAGTTCGTCTCCTCTGGCGCCGCTTATGGCTGGGACGAGGAAGGCCAAGAGTGGAGAAAGCTCTACGGTAATTGTTGTTTACCTGTCTTTCCCTCTTTTTACATTTCCTTCTTCCTCTTTCTCCACGGTTCCCTCTCTGTCTCCCGTACATCCTTGCATCTCTCTCTTCATCCGCATCTTGTTCCTCTCTTCCTGCATGTTTTCCCTCGTTCCAAGCGTCCGTCCACCTCGCTGTTTTCCTTTGTTCCACTGCCTATGCTTGTTGCCTTCTTTCGTCTCTGTGTGCATCGTTTCTCTCTGTCGGTTCAGTCTCAACTTCCATCATCCTTCGAAGCAACATTCTACACGACCTCGACGTCCTCTACTCTTTGCCCTTCTCTCTCTTCTCTCTCTAAACATACATATATATATATATATATATGTATATATATACATATGTACAGAGCGTGAGAGCAGGGGAGAGCCGCGCGGATACCGTCACACGGCGTTGTGCGTTCTCAGCTCAGGAGCCGTTGGGAGCATTCGATTTTTTCCTGCAATTCCAAAGATCGTTGCAGTAGTTCTTATCGAGCATTTATTTGATCTTTTAAGAATCCCTTCAACGCAAACGTCACAGTCAACAATTCTTCGTGCCTCTCGCGCCGTCTGTTCTTTCGCCTTTCACGTCATTCTTGTTCTCGATTATTCTGAGGACTCTTCTCTTTTCCGTGCTTTGTATGTCCGCGTTTTTCTTTTTTATTTGTTCCAGTTATTCGTTTTCCCCATTCTGTCGCTTCTTCTGTTTTCCAGGCCTCTTTAAAGTCGCTGCATGCGGCCCGTGCACAGCGAAGGAGCTCCCTCCGGACCTGGGAGGCCTCGACGGCTGGAAGTGGGTGAGTCTGAGGAAACGCATTTCGTCTCCTTTGTGTTCTCTCGTCTCTCCATGCCTCGTTATCTTTTCTTGCTCCTCTCTTTCCCTGCGTTCTCCTGGTCTGCCCTTCTTCCCCCCTTTCTTTCGGATTCGATGTTGGCTCTTCTTCACTTCTTGTGCTGCCGCGTTTTCTCTCGCTCTCGTATTGTCGCGACCATTTCTCTCTTCCGCGACTTCCGGATGCCTCGTCTTCTGTCTTTTCTCCCTTCGTCTTCTTCCCCACTAGCTCTCCAGACTGCCCCCGTCCTCTTCCTCTCTGACATCCCCGTTTCTTCCTCTGTCTTCTTCTTCTCTCGGTTCTTCTCTGCATCTTCTCTGCATCTTCTCTGCATCTGCTTGTACGCTCCTCTGTCTCTTCTCGTCTGTCCTTGTACACGGCGTTTTCGTTTTACCTTCTCTCTTTTTCAGGAGACGTGGATGCAGGCGTCTGCTCTCCATCAGTCCGCCTCGACCGCGTCCGAGCATTTTCTTTTTCTTCTCGCGGCTCTGCGGCCCGACTGGCAAGAAGAAAAGAAGAAGGTCGACTCGACGCGAGGACGTCGCATGTCGCCTGCTTCTTCGTCCAACGCATCTTCGGGAGTCGCCTCGCTTGCCGCGTCCGCGGTCTGTGCAGCCTGTGACGCCGGCGAAGGCTCGACAGACGCTGAGGGCAGAAGCGCTCGAGAGACCATTCCGCATTCAGGCGAAGGAGCTTCGACGGAGGACGCGAACTCCCTGGAAATCGGTCCGAGAAACGAGAGAGAAACGACGCGCAGAGAGCAGAGGGCGGACGCAAAAGAGACGAGAGTGGACGACCAGGAGAGACTTCGCGCAGAGCCGTCGAGCGACCGGAGGCGTCGAACCGAAGACCAGCGCCGCTTCAGAAATGCCTTCAACGCTTCTTCCTCGACGCTGCCAGGCACACGAGGGTCGTCTGCTCTGAACTCTTCTTCTCCGTCTCCTCTCAGCCTCACGCCCTCGCCGGCTCTCGGCTCTGGCTGTCCTGAGTCTCCTCTCGCGGCCGGCGACTCGTCTGTCGTGCGGCCGAGAGAAGCCTGCGCCGCTGCGCCGCGACGAGAGCAGCTGACAGGCAACGACGGCCGCGAAAAATCTGCGAAAAAGCCGGAGGACGCCGGCGGTGGAGATTCGCGCCTTGACGAAGCAGGAAGCAACAAAGAACTCGCAAAAGCCAGTTCTTCGTTCTTCACCCACCTTGGTTGCAGTCCACAGACACATCCGGAAAGCAGGCCTTCAGTGATTCCAATTCCGATGCCTCAACGCGATTCCTCTCTTGTCTCTCCCTCCTCTTCTTCCTCTTCTTCCTCTTCTTCTTCTTTCTCTTCTTCTTCCTTCCCTCCTTATCCCTCTTCTTCGTCTTCTTCCTCTGCGTCTTCTTGGCAAGGCGTCAGGAGTTCCGCGTCTTCTGATGAGTCTTCGCCGCGAGTGGAGACGGTGAGAGTGTCTGTCCCTGCGTCGACGGTTCTCCGCGAGAACTCTGAGGAGAGCGACGCGTCGGCTTCGTCTCCGGAGGCGCTGGAGTTGGGGGATGAAGGCGCAGTTCAGAGAGTCGAGACTTGCTCGCGGGTATTGGGGTACCAGTTTTACAGAAGTCCTTCGGGTGTGTCGACGCCTACCAGGAAGGACGGCGAGAGGACTTCGGACAGGTCAGAGTCTCCGCTCTCACGGCCGATCGCGGCTTCGCCTGACAGCGAGACAGGTCTGCCTGTGACCTTGAGACAAGCAGGAGACGCAGGGAGAACTGCGGCCGAAATCTCCCGCTCGACGCATGCCCCGAGAGGCGCATCGATGCAGCACTCTCGACGCTCCGCTTCGTTCGCTGCTCCCGTCGTCAGCGCAGAAACGGTGCACCGCGTCGCGTCTCGCGGAGACAAAGAGAGGACTGGAGAAAGAACAGAGAGAGGAGAGAGAAGAGGAGAGGGAAGAGGAGAGAGAAGAGGAGAGGGAAGAGGAGAGAGAAGAGGAGAGAGAAGAGGAGGCGGCGAGAGAGTGAGGAAGAATGTGGATCTGCGAGAGCGGTTCGGTGCACTGCCTGCTCTCCCCGCGTCGTTCCCACTGACTTCGCGTCTCGCGGCTCGGAAGAGCGGATCGATTTGGAAGCACAGCGTCGGATCGCTCTACCATCAGTGGACCCAGCGGTGGCTGGTCCTTGACGGTTTCCTTCTCAAATGCTACAGCGACTGCAACAGCGTGAAGCCGAAGACCTCCGTCTCCCTCCAACACGCTATAGTCGAAGGTGAAAAACTCACAAAAAAAGCAAAAAAGCGAAAGGCGAAGAAAAAAAGAGGGGAGAAGGAGAAAAGGAAAAGAGGAAGCGGAGCGGGAGAATAAGGCGAGAAAAACAGAGGGGAGAAGGAGAAAAGCAAAAGAGGAAGCGGAGAGGGAGAATAAGGCGAGAAAAAGAAGGGAGAAGGAGAAAAGGAGAAGAGGAAGCGGAGCGGGAGAATAAGGCGAGACAAACAGAGGGGAGAAGGAGAAAAGGAAAAGAGAAAGAGAGAGGAATATGCGGTGAAGAACAAAAGATTGTTTTTGGAAAACAGTAGACGACGGGTGTCTTTGGCTGTGATGACATCTTCGTTGGACAGGGTTGTTCGACAAGTGCGTCTGTGTGTTTAGGCAGTTCCTGTTTTTTTTTATTTTTTTTGCTTGCATTTTTGATTGTATTGTATTGAAAATGAGAAGAGGAAACCAGCAGACATCTACAGTTTGTTTTTGCTTCTCTCCACTGCGCTCGACAAGTGACAAAGGCCGGTTCTTCTTCCTCTTCTCTTCGTATTCCTTTGCTTCCTGTCGCTCTCGCGCTCTCGCGCTCTCGTACTGCTCCATTGTTTCTCTTCTCTCTCATCCGTTCTTATCTCTCCGCGCTCTCTCTCTCACCCGCTCTCGTCCTGCTGGTCTTCAGCGCGGTGCAGCATGCCTGCGTCTGTTTTTTGCGACTTTTTTCGCTTCTCTCGCTGCAGGCCTCTTCGCCCCTGACGACAACGCAGACCTCAGCGGCCTGGACATCTGGAGTTTCACGGTTCGCTGGCAAACGCAGAGTGCAGAGGCATGGGGAATGCGGTCCGACTCTGCCGTTCCTTCTGCGTCGAGCGCCGAACTGAAAGCCGCGCCCTCGTGGACTTCGCTGCCTTCTGCGACGTCGGTCGGCGAGAAGGAAAACGTTCCTCCCTTCGATGAGAAAGAGTGGAACGTTCTCCACCTCGGCCTAACTGCTGAAGACGAAGCGTTGAGCTGGTGAAGCTGCGTACACACGAGAGAGAGAGAGAGACCAAGAGCATGGCCTGCAGAGAAAAAGTTCCACAGAAAGAAGGGATGAGGGAGGAACCACCGGAGCACGGAGGTCACCTCTGCTCGCTGAGTGCAGTCAAGGCACCCGGCAGAATGCCCTCTCGATGTGTGAAGGCTTCTTTTCCTTTTCTCGTCAAAAAGACAAATTGTTACACACTCACCGACTTGTGCTTTGCGACTCCACCCTCGTTTACATATATATATATATATATATAGATAGATAGATATAAACGTATGTACATAGGTATACATCTCTGTAAACGAGTCTATACATACTTGTATACGGACATATGTCTAGGGACAGGCACATCTGTCTACATACATACATGCATACATATATGTACATACATACATACATATACGTATACATACATTCATATATATATATATATATATATATATATACGGATATACGCACAATGAATTTGTGCGGTGAATTTATCGTGTGTCTTTCTGTTTGTCGAGAGCGAGATGCGCGGAAGTCCGTGTACGATCCGAACGAGCGTCGTTGCCATTTGTTTCTGTTTCAGGCTGGATGCTCTGAGAGCAGCGATTGCAGCCTGCCGTCTGCGTCCGCCAGCGCTGCAGCTCCCGACTCTGCGTCTGCCTCCACCCGAGATTTTTCTTCCTCTCTCCCAGCTCATCCATAATGCTCTCCCTCTCTCGTACCTTGCGCGTCCGGCAGGATCGTCTAGTGAGGGCACTGCTTGTCGCAGCGCAGAGAGGAAACTGTGTTGCCAGTGTCTTTCTCGCTCTGCGAGTGTCAAGGAACGAGGAAAGCCGTCTCTGGTTGTCTCGATTTTCTCTTTAACTCTTGAAACAAGTGTGACTTCGTCTCGGGGGGGTTCTCAGGCGAGGCCCAATAGTGCAAGCGAGGAACGCCGCCATTTTTGTCCACTTTTGTCTTCAGACACAAGGAATATTTATGTTTTTTGAGTCCAAAGATGCCTTTTTAAAGGACTGTCTATATCCACCCATCTTCATCAGCCGTGTACATGCGTCAATAAACATCCCGCTTTTTGTGGGTCTGCAAATGTGCCGATCTCTCTGTGGAGGAAGAGAGACCCTGTTCCTTGTTTCTGAGGACTTTTCTCGTTTTCCGTCTCTTGGACTTTGTCCGTGGATCCCCGCGAACGCCGCAGCACCGGCGCCGCTCCGCACAGAAACCGTTTCTATCTCACGCAAGCGCGTTGTGTAGAGAGCTCTAGTAATCGGCCGCTGTCGCTGCAGCGGTCGAGAGAAACCGCTCCGGCCTTCTCAAGACTCAACCTCTCCGTTCCGCTCTTCTGGCTCCTTTCTCCGCTTCACAGTTGGCTTGAGTTTCTTCTCGTCTTTTGACTCTCTGTGTCCGCTTCTCGCAGGCGCTTTCTCCTCGCGGCCGCGACAGGACCTTCCTCCGCCTTCGAGAGATGTCGGCCTAACGCGTTCTTCTTCGCTCTGTGCAGATGCGACGAGCTACGAGAATTCTCGCTCTTTGTCATCCACTTCTTCAGCGAAGGAGCGAGAAAGAGCAAGCGAGAAGCGTCTGACGCTTCGGATGCCGCGCTGTCTTCGCCCGCTCGCGCCTCTCCTCCATCAACAGGCGAAGAAGCTCTGCTTCTCTCGGTGAGACATGCGAGACAGATGAGCAAAAGGAGAAAACAGAGTGTGGACTGGCTTGCAACAGCGAGAAGAAAAGTGGAGAAGGTAGCTGAGAACAGAGGGAAGAACGCCACAACGAAGAGGAAGAGAGAAAACAGGACGGGAGCTCGAGGAAGGAGAAGGAAAGGAACGGTACGAGAAAAGCTGGACAGAGTGGAGAAACGAGAGCGAGATGCCACTGAGGAAGAACATGCGCAAACACAGGCAGGATTCTCCCTCAAACGAAAATGCTGAGCTTGCAGGCAACCTACAGGAGGGAAGAAAGCGAAGCGACGGGGAAGAGAGAGATCGAGAAGAAGAGCAAATGAAAAAACAGCTGAGAGACAGTGTACATTTGTCTCTCGAATCCGTCTGCGGCGATTTGACATTTGTGTTTCTCTGTATGCACAGAAACTCGCACTGGACTCCTGTGTACCTGGCCGGAAATCGAGAGGTCTTCGTCGATTCAACCAATTCGCTTCGCTGGCTATCGTTTACCGTGATCGACGCTCCTCTGGTCGGCACAACGTCGTCAGACGACAGTTTTTCGGAACGCTTCCTTCCCCAAACAGCGCTCTCGTTGCTGTCTCCTCAGATTCTGGTCTCTCTCCTCTATCGACCCATGCTGTCTTTGCTCTGTGGCGTTCTCTGGTCCTCGTCTGTCACCATTTTTTCTCCATGTCGCTTTCTCTGGATCTGTGACTCTTCTCAGTCGATTGGCCTCCCGTTTTTCCTCTCGCGACCCCAATCGTTACCGTGTGCCTCTCCCTTACTGTGTTCTCTCGTTCTCTTTTTGTTTCTCTTTCTACTTGGTGTTCCTCTCTGTCTCTTTTCTTCTCTGTCTGTTCTCTGTCTCTTCTCCTTTCTGTCTTTTTCTTCCACTCTGGTTTCCTCGTGCTTCTCTTTTTTTCCTGCCTTTGCCGTCTTCGTTCTCTCTTCTGTCCGGTGACTCGCAAATTGAGTTTTTCTTTCTCTCTTCAGGAGGTTGTGCTCCACCATCTGGCGGATCCTAAGCTTCTCTCCGCCGCTGCCGTCGCTCCCGCTCCAGGCATCGTGCCTGGCGCCTCTCCTCGGAGTCACTGGCGTCTCCTCGACGTTTTTGGATCTAGGACAAGATCTTTTTCTTCTCTCGCTCCTCCTTCTCGCTCTTCTTCTCCTTCTCGCTCTTCTTCTCCTGCTTCGTTTCCTTCGTCTGCTTCGTTTCCTTCGTCTGCTTCGGTAGACTACTCCTCTGTCTCGAGGCCTGAGTTTCTGAGACGCGAGAGACCGGCTGGGGCGTCTGCTCACCGGCAGAGTCGCAGCGACCCAGAGGCAGACGCAGAAGCCGACGCTGATCTCCTGCAGCTCACGTTTCCACTCCTGCCGCTCGGTCCTGTCGGCCGGCGACAGGCTGGCCTGTGTGCCGAGCCAGGTGCGAGAACGTTCAAGAAGGAGACGAAAAAAACGCGCAAAAAGGGAAAGAAGAAAAAGAATGAAGGAGAGGAAGGAAGAGGGAAAGATGAGAGGAAAGGCAACGACGAAAGTAAGGAAGGAAAAGGGAGCAGAAACGAGAATAGTGGAGATCAGACGTGTGTTTGCCCAAGGAAACGGATCACACCCTTCGAGTAAAACGCAAGGAAATTACGAAAATAAAGAGGCAAAGGAAGTCTGAGAATGACCCATCACTGGAAACCGGCACTGTGATTCAAGCTGTAACAGACACCACAAATTCTGGAGAAAACTGCAGACTCAACTCTTGTCAAGAGCATGTCTCTACACTTTTATCAAACATAGATTTATATTCATGAAAATATATATATATATATATGTATATATATATATGCAGATGCTTGCTTGTTTGTTGAACGGATGAATAGAGAGGTTAGAGATGACAAAGAGGTCGTTTTTCTTATTCTTTCATTTTTCGTAAACTTCTTTTTTTCTCTCGCGTCTTCTCGTCAGGCGCAGCGGCGCACAGCCTGATGCTTCACTCGCTGTTTCAGCTGCTGCGTCCTGTAGCGGCGTTTCTTTTTCTCGTTTTTCTGCTTCTTCCTCGAACGCCTCTCTCTTTTATTTCGCTTCTTCTTATTCTCCTCGTCGCCGGTCTGCGGCTTCTCCCCTTCACACGCACCGCCCGCGTTCGCCTGCTGCGCTCTGGGTGGACAGGTGAGCTGAGGACGTGGAAAGGAAAGAAAGGAGAGAAAACTGGCAAACGGGGAGAGACGCAGGAGAGTCGACAAAGGGCAGTCGAGCCGGAGAAAGAGGAAGAAGAGAGCAAGAGACACGAGGGAACAGAAGAGGCATTCGAGAGTCGCAGGTCGAAGAGAAGCGGAAGAAGCGACCGAGGGGAGGATCGAGAAGGACTTCAGCGGAAGCAGAGAAGACGACCAGGCGAGAATACGACCGCGCAGGAAGGGGAAAGACGAGTAGAGGAAAACGAAGGAGGCAAGAGCCTCAAACAGGAGAATCTTTCTCTCGGTAGCGAGGGATCTTCGGACGAACGACGGGCATCCAAACTCGCGACTGTGTGTCGGTGCTTCTCCTTATTTCTTTTCGCGTTTCCCGCATTCTGTTTCCTTCTTTTCATCTTTCTCTCCCCTTCTTCTCTCAGAGTCATCTCGCGAATTCGGTGAGCTTTCTGCCGCATTCATCGTTGCACAATCCTGCTCTTCGGTGCCGTCTGCTCACGATACGCCAGCTCGGGAGCTTCCCTCCGAAGTCCGAGGAGGCGCGACGCAGGCCGCCGACGAGGCGTCGCGCGTTTCTCTCACCTCGAAGGCTTCTCGTACGCCTCGCGACGCATTTTGTCGAGTTGCGTCTTCGCTGCTTTCCTTATGGATGGCCGCAAAGCGCGTCGGCTTCCCAGTGGCAGGGAGGGTGCGAAGGACTTTCTCTCGAATTGCAAAGGAAAGCGGTCTTCGACGGCGAGTCCGCGAAATGCTGCGGCGCGCCGCTCTCAGCCTCACTGCTCGCGAGGTGGACCTGGACGTCGACTTCCTCGGATGGGAGGTACGTCCAGAGATGTTTTCAGGAGAGCCTGAGGTCGATCTGCCACCGCGCCGAGGCCGGATGCGCGTCTTGTTTTTTCGGTCTCGAGAAAACTTCTCGCTTGCAGCGCCAGGCAAACAGACTTCGCGACGCACCCTTTGGAGGAGACGGAGCGAAGAGAACGAGAGAGAGGAAACGGGGAAAAACATGGGAGAGGCCAGGCAGGTGCAGGGAGAGCTCGCGCGGGGAACAGGGGGGAGAGAACGAGAGAAGAAGAGAGATGTCGCGAGAGGCCGACGTCGCGGAAGAGGCCAAGAAGAGAACAGAGTTCTGCAGAATCGACGGGGAAGAATGCAGAGGTCTGGGTGTCGTGGGTGAGACGTGGACTGGAACGGAGGAAAAACGAGTCTTCCTCCAGAGGGACAGCGTAGAAAACAGCAAGGACGGTGTCTCGTTCTCGTTCTTTCGCCCAGTCTCATGGCGCTTTGGCCGTTGCCACTGGGCTGCTCCCCACCTACACGACTCTCCCTGCCTCGGGCGTTCCCCTGTTGCGTCTTCAGATCCGCCGCAATGCCAGTGATCCTTGGAGTCGCTCGACCGTCGCATGCTTTGTCTCCTTTCGCCGTCTGCAAAGCGATCCTCTCGCTGCTGCCTGTCTCCCTCCTCCCCGAAAGAGTCAACGACAACGGCTCTCTTCCTCCTTTTCTGCTTCTGCTTCGCCGCCATCTGCTTCGCCTCGATTCACTGGGGGTTCGTATGCAGCGGCGCTCGGACAGCAAGCCGCTTCGAGTCCGGACTCCGTTCCTTCGCTTCTCTTGAGTATCCTGCTTCTTCTGGGAAGCACTGGGCGGGGGAGGGAGAAGGCCGCCTGCGCGCCGGGGAAGCGAGACCTCCTTCTCTGCTCCTTGCTCGCTGCCGGTTTCTTCGAGCATCTTGACTGGATTCGCAATGTCGCAACCTTGGCCAAGACGCGTTCGGATAACCTGCGTGAGTCTCTCGATCTGCTCAGCTCCGTTTCTCTTCCGCGCTGCTCGCGTTGCTGTCGACATGCGCGTTTCTCGGTCACGACACAGATCCGCGCGATAGTCGGCGCCGCCGCAGAGACACCCGAGAAACGTAGAGAGCTCCAAAGCAGCCAGACGGTGACAGAGAGGCGGCGTGAAGCGACGACAACACAATTTTGTTCCTGTTTTCTCTCCTTCGAATGGTGTCTCCTCAGATGCAGAAGCTTGTGAAACTTCCACTGAGTTTTCGGCCTCGACTCACGCCCAGCCTTCCGTTTCTCTGTCTCCCGCCACTTGCTGCCCCCGTTCTCAAGTTTCGAATCGCTCTGGAGAGACTCTCCTCGCTTCTCTTTCCTCGCCTTCTGCCTCTCCCTCGTCGTCGCCGGGGACGGAGAGAGGAGGGTGGGATGACACGGTGGAAGTTGCTGCTGCTCTGAACGCGGCGCAGCACAGTCGCGTCGAGGCGCTGATGTTCGCTGGGCCTGACGAACTGTCTGTCCACCAAAGAGATGTAAGAGAAACGTACAGCCGCTCCTTGCTGCCTCAGTCGCGAAAGTCGTTCCTAGCGCGCGCGACGCAGAAAGCCGCGTCTGAACGAGTACGCGACAGGCAGATAGATCGACGCACAGCAGGTCGTGGAGAGAAAGCGACGCCTGCAGAAGCGATGCGAATCGCTTCACGTGGATGAGATCTCGCGGCTCATCGCAGCGGTGGCGTTTCCGCGGCTTCCGTGCGATCCACAGGCGCCGTCAGAGAGGGATTGTTGGGGATACATCTGCTGTGACACCGAAGGTTTTTTTTACAGTTGAAAAACGACAGGGAAAGAGCTGGAATCCTCTCGCGGCAGTCTGTTAGCTCTTCCTCGAGCCCACTTTCAAGCGTGAGAAAACGAATGCATTTTCTCCAATGTCTTTTCCTCTGCAGGCGCTTCACATCTTGCTGCGGCGGTACGCAGCCTACGGTGTTTTCCATCGCGACGTTCTTCTCTTTCTGCATGTCGCGAACTGGAAAGTGAGTTTCTTGAGAAAACGGGAGACAACGAGCAACTCAGTAATTGCAGAAGGAAGGAGAATCCTAACTTCAGGGAGACAAACGAAAGTGATAATGTAGCTACAAAAGTGACATCGACCTCTTGAGTCAGCCTACACAGAAAGAAGCTTACAAGGTCGACCGGAGAAGGATCTTGTGAACAGCGGTTCGAGAAATCCAGTTATCGAAAGCAAGAAAAAACAGTAGCCGAACACCAATAGAATACGTAAACATGTTTACGAAACCGGAGAAAGCGTTAATCTGCAAAGGGGAAAAAGTCACAAAATGTGTGTGACCATCGCCGTCCTTCCAGGAGAATCTCTCTCTCTGCCTCTCCGCAAACAGAAAGGACCATTTACTCCATTAAGATGTCTCTCCGTCCCTATATGTATGTCCAGGTTCATATATATATATATATATATATATGTGCGTATGTATACATATGCATATAAATATATATATATATATATATATATGTACATATTTATATTTAGATTTATACATGTATCTGCAGATATATATATATATATATATATATGTGTGTGTGTTTCTGCTATCCATTGAGATGCACATGTACACATATTTTTTTGTGTATAAAATACGTCAGTGTTCTTCGTTCCGTCGATGCGGCGTAAATCTCTCTACGCATTGCTGCTCCCGAGATTCGCCTTGCCTCGAGAACTGGCCATGCCGAGCGATGCGGATCACGCAGAAAGATGAAGGTGCGCATGCGTCTTTTCGTCGTTTTATGTACCTGTAGAAGTGCGGTGTTTTGATTCGTAGAAACTTGGAAGTTTCGCCTTGCGAAGTCCTGGATTTTCACAGGTGCAAGTTGCAGACGCGCTGATTTTCCAACTCCTTTCTTGGAAGTCCGCTGCATGCATCGATTGTTTGGAGGCCCGGCATGTGCACAAACAACTCTCGAAATGTAAGTGGTGCCGTTCTTCTCTTCAGCTTCTTCACTCTCTCCACACTGCGAGGCATTCTCCCTTCAGGTATATGTGCACCTGCCGAGTTGAGTCGTTCTAAATGCGCGAGCATCTACGTCCGTGTTTCTGTTGGCAGACATCTAATACCACGTATAAGGATATACATACATACATACACATATATATATATATATGTATATATATATATATATGTATATATGTATATATGTATGTGTGTATGTGTGTGTGGCCTATGAGTATTTGACCAGAGAATCCATCTTTGATTTTCTTCCTTTTTCTGCCTTTTTCGAGCAGGTTGGGGATATGTGTACAGCCATGATCGTCTCGGTCGCCCATGTCTCGTGCTCCGCCTAGGAAATCTTTCGCTGACTTCTTCTTCTCCTTCTTCTTCTCCGTCTGCACTTTCGTCGTCTGCTTCTCCTGCTGGTTCTTCCGGCGAGAGCGACTGGAAACTTGCCTTTGTGTTTCTCGTGGAAGAGGCGCTGAAGAGCATGGGTCGTGACGTTGAGCAGCTGGTTGTTCTGCTGGATGCGAGACATGTCTCCTTCAAGAACTTCCCTGTTCCTGAAATCCTGCAAATGCAGGTGATTCTGCAGGCCTTCTATCCTGAGAGGCTCGGTGAGAAAGCGAAAAGCGAAGCTGTCGATTCCGTTCCGTTCTGTCTTGTCTCGACAAGAAGGAAAGCTCCTCTGCTTCTTCGAAGCATAATCGTGCACATTCATGTTTCGCGTTTCTTTTCCGCTTTGTCGCGTTCTCGGATCTAGGTCAATTTCCTTCCAGTTCTTCTCTGCTCTCCCCTGACTCTTTTCTGCTTTCTTCCAGTCCGGCGCCTGTCTCTTCGCACTCCTTTCTAGTTCCTTGCAGTTTATTTCTGATTTTTCCCGAATACTTTTCGCTGTTTTGAGGCATTTCTCTTTCTCGAGGATCATCACTGCAATTCTCCAGAATCCACGCCAGGTTTAGCAATCTTTTCAATCGGTTGCCGCTCCCCGCCAAGTGGATGAAACTCCCTCCAGTGCACTTGTCGTTCCTTTCGATTCGCTCGTGCGACCCTGCGACTGCTGGACGCGTCGGTGTACAGCGTCTCTCCTCGTTTCCAAGGCTGTACTTTATGCTGTGACGATTCGCTGTTCCTCACACTCTTCTGTTCGCTTTTGCACAAACAATCCCCGAAGACGTCCCCTTTTACGTTTGTGTACAACTGAAGTCTTTCTGCAGGTTGATCACTCTCCACCGCTGCAGTTATATAAATATATATATATATATATATATATATCTACAGAGAGAGAGACAGAGAGATAGGTAGATATAGACAGATATAGATACATATAGATAGATATAGATGGATAGATATATGTAAATAAATGAATGCTGAGAGCTGCATCTTTGTACATATGTATATGCCAATACTGAGAACGCTCTACAAATATAAACAGGTATGCATGGATGTTCGTATACATATACATATATATGTATATATATATATATATATTGCCTCTTGTTGCCTGTTTTCCCTTGGTCCCAGTGGTTCTTTCGAGCCTGGTTGTGGAGGGAAAAGGAAGAGGAGAAAGAAGAGGAAAGACACGAGAGAAAGCAGTGTGGCTTTGTCTCCTTCAGGCATCGTGCTGGTCGTCAACGCGAACTGGCAAGCGAAGCTTCTCTGGCTCTCCCTTCGAGTGAGGAACGCAAGAAGAGAGAATCGGAGAAAAGCTATAATAATGCCTGTGTTATGTTATCTCTGTGTCGTCTTCGTTTTTTCAAGAATATGAACGCAGTGGATGCCGCTGAAGAGAGAGAGAAAATCGCGGTCGCTCTTCTTTCCTTGGTTCTTCTTGTCTTGTTCGACGACTCAGCGTCCTTCCATCAGTGTTAGTTCTCTTGTTTTTGTCTCTTCCTCTCTCGCCATCGCTTCTTCCTTGTTTTCCGTTTCTGCTGTGAGATGTTTTTCGGTCTTGACAGTTTCTTCTAATTTTTCTTCTTTTCTTCCTTTTTAGGCGCAACTGAGTGGCTCGACCCGGTCGAAGATTTTCTTCCTTCCTTCAGAGCCGAAGAAGCTGCGCGAGTTTCTCCTCACTTTCTTCGAAGAATCTCGTCTGCCCAAGTGGTGTTTGCAGTGCTTTTCATGAAGCTCCTCCTTGACTATTTTCCGCCTCTTTCTCTTTTCTTCTTCTCTCGTCCTCTACATCCCGTCTATATCGAGCCTCGTCCGCGAGAGATTCAACGGTCGAATCGAGTAATCACCGCGCGTTTTCTCTCCCTGGTTGCCTGCGTATCTCGAGTTTACCTCTTGACAGCTGTCAGGTTTCCCTCACTTCCCTCGGCCGTTTCTTTGCATCTGCTTCCCGCAAAAAATTCGCAAAACTCGAATCGAACTGAATATCTCTGTCGCTCTACGATGTGCTTTCGTCTTTTTTCTCGCACTCAAGGAAATATTTTTCTAAAATAAACTGGAAAAATGTAACACAGAAACAGTCAAAGAGAACTGGCGAAGGACTCTTCGCAGACCAATTCTGTGCTGAAAAAAATCCACGTTTCTCCAGGCCGTCTCCTTTACGCATTTCCTGTGTACGTCTTCACATAACCTTCCCTCAATCGAAGCGCATGCATACACAACTATAGGACTCATAATTAAATGCATTTGAATCATACGCTAATGCATGTAACTGTAGACAGCCTTCAGTCTGGAGAAAGACACGCATGTCTCTCGAAGCATCTCTGAATAGGAAAACTGACTGAGAGATAGAGACTTCTCGGCAAAAAGATATAGAGATCGAACTGCACAAAACAAGATGCAGGCATACAGATACGCCAATACGCATATATATGCATATCTCTCGATACCTGCATCTCCTAAAGGAGTCTGCAGAACATGTTTCATATATTTTAGCCTACGTGTCTCCCTCCCTCTAGATTCCTGCATTTCGATCTCCATGGTCCCCGAGTATAAGCCGCCGCAGTCTAATGTGGACGACGCACTTTGTGCCGTGAGGGAACGAGTGAAGAGATCTGCAGAGATACAGCGTGACAGGTTGTTCCTTCTCGTCTGTTCTCAACGTTTACAGTGTTCTCCCAGGCTTCTTTCGAACGGTTGTCGTGGATAACCTGAGGTTCGCTTGCTTGATTCGCATTTATAGCCGCTCGTTTCCTTCCTTCGAGAGCAGAGAAGAGAAATACGTGAAGGAAGTAGCAAAGACGCGCAACTTCGAGAAGGAAGCGACTACGAGGTCGAGAGAGGGAGACGCAGGCCGAGAGCACACCAGAAAGAAGAGAAGAGAGAGGCAGAGGAGTCCTGACAGAGACTGGTGTAGCCGGACACAGACGTCACGCAAGCAAGATAGAGTCTGGGACAGACGCAGAGAAAAACGTTACCAGAGGCAGGGCGCGGCGAGAGAACGAGCGTATAGAGATGCGAAGAGAAACAGAAGAAAGAAGCTGAAGAGTCGCCGAGAGGACGCGGAAGCAGAGAGAGAGGAAAAGCGTGACAACGGCGAGGCGACGCAGACAAAGTGTAACTTGGAAGAAGAGCGAAGAGGAAAACCGCAGAGAAGCAGAAAGAAAAAGAGACTCGTAGAAAAGGACAAGTGAAAGTTACCTTCTGCAGCGAGAGAAGTAGATAGAGAGAGGACAGCATTGTGGCAAGAAAGAACTGTCACTGGAAGAACGTCGAGTTGTTTCCAAAACGTTTTGGAGAAGACTCCCTCACGGAGCTCTTGTTTTTCCGCGCATGTCTGCATTCGAGGATGCGGCGAAGGCGTTGAGCTCCCACAGTCAATTAAAAAAGAAAAACGAAACAACAACGCGCGAGTTCAGGTGAGTATGTGCCAGCATGCAAGTTGCGTATACCTGTGAAAGAGAAGAGTGTGAAAGACGCACTGCCTGTCTGCATCCCTTTTCTTCCCCGCAAATAAAAACTGGAAGTTCCATGATATTGTACAGCGAAAAACGTTCCTTTTTCAAGTCTCCTTCCCCTCGCTGGACTTTGTCGCGCTCTCCTCCCCAAAGGCCAACTTCCTCGTCTTCCTCCCCACCTTGAGACTCTCCCTGTTCTTCGTCTCCTTCCTTTGCCCTCCTCTGGCCTCCTATCGCTCGCCTTCACCTCGGTCTTCTTATTCAGTGATCATTTTTCCTGCTCGGCTCTCGCTTCCCGTTCTTCTTCTTCTCTGCTTCTCTCTCGACGCTCTTCCCCAGTGGAACGGAAGAGAGAAGAGAAAGAGCGCGAAGGTTGCGCGCGTCTCGAGGAGGAGAAGCGAGAAGCGACAACGCGAGAGAACGCCGCTGCGGGGACTGCGCCGATGAGAAGCTGCGAAAATCGACGAGATGAATGGTGCGCTTCCTCCCTCCTTCCGCTCTGCAGGACGCGCAGGCGAACGTCTCGAAGCGAGAGGAACTCTTCACAGATCCACTCTCAGCTTGTCTGCGATATCAATGTGAGAAACCATCTGAGAAGAACAGAAAACAGCAGTCCCAGCAGATGCAAGCGCAGCGGGAGTCTCGTCTCTCCCGCGGCAACGCACATGAACAGGCTCTTGAAGCAAGAAGGCGTCTCGAGACGTCTGCTGTCGGTCTTTTTTTTGTCTTCTTCCTTCTCGAGAGACAGACACCACATGGAAAAAATGCGCTCCACAATCGCATCATCTTCTCTTCGATGGAAATCCGTTCTACGCACTCCTGAACGCGGACGCAGCTGAGTTGCAAGTCAGGAAACGGAGAAACATACATTTCACATCGACGCAACTTGCACATTCAAAATCGACCGGAAAAGCACCTACACAAAGACACAAATGTACACACACACAGAGTGTCTACCGCCCTTTGCGCTGTTGGGAAATATTCCAATCAATATTTTTCATGCGCAAATACAAATATATATATATATATATATATACAAATATATACAAATATATATATATATATATATATACATATATATATAGTCACAGAGAGAGAGAGGCATCGACACGGTTGGAGCAGACGTATCGATGTCGATGTCTGATAAAACGAAATTCGCTGACTTGCTTTTTTACCTCGCGGAACTCGTCAAAAGAAATCATTCCATCGCCGTCTTTGTCTGCCTGGACGATTGTCCGGTCCACCAGCTGCTGCAGCTGAAAAATCGAATGCAAGGAAACGAAAAACAATTTGAGAAGACGTTTAATCACTCGCATGGAAAGACATGCATCTGGACCTGCGCATCACTCCGTAAACCTTTAACATACAAATATACATATATACATATATATATATATATATGTACTTCTGCATGTACATATCTGATTATATGCAGATATATCTTTCTATACATATGTATATATCCGTATGAAAGCATACATGTATCTCTACACAGCACTATATATATATATATATATAATATATATATATATGTTTGTATGTATATTCGGATTGGTGTATCGAGATGTTTATGTGTGTGTCAGTGTTGAACGCAGCTGTTGTTTTTTTTCTGTTTCTGAACAGTTTAACTGAGACGTTTCTGAATTTCTCGGACCTGTTGATCGTTCAAGTTGCTCCCGACCATCATTTTCATGACCGCGAACAGCTCGCCATTACTGATGCTTCCGTCTTTGTTGATGTCGTAGACGTCGAACGCAAACTTCGTTTTCTGGAACTCGTCGGTGTTCGCGGCCAGCTTGGAGAGGCCTACGAGGAACTCGACGAATGACACTTTGCCGTCGCCATTTGTGTCGAAGATCGACAGGACGCGCTTCACCAGAGGATTCTGCAGATACACGGCGAGGAGAGCAGGGACAGGAAACGCGGACGACGCATCGAGGGAAAAGAGACTGACGACGAAGAAGCAGGGAGCGACTGCGAGACACACAAAGAACTGCGGAGGAAGAGAGCGCGCGAAGGCGAACTACACCACTGGAGAGGCGCTACGGAAGTGCAGCGAGCTCAAAAGGTTTCGAGGAGAAAAAGTGAGAAGGGAGCTGGAAGGCACAACGTTCCTTTTTCAGCTGCGAACGCTTCGTCTCAGCCATGCGGCCTGCTTCTCCGAACGGAAGAGAGTGAAAGACGAAAAGAAAAAGCCGACGGCCGAGTGGAGATGGAACCGACGCTCAGGCGAGAAAGGAAGAGGATGCGAGAGAGCAGCGAGAGCAGAGCGAGAGGAGAGCGAGAGAAAGGAGGAAGAGAAAGAGGGGGAGGAGGCTTCGACAGAGCCAGTACGAAGGGAAGAGAGAAAGAGACGAAGAGCGAGCACGACGAATGTCGAGACGAACGCAGAAGAAAGGCGACGCGCGACACAGAGGAGATGAGAGACTCAGGGCGCGCGTCCGCGAAGCATGCAAAGTACGGGGAAGAGCGGACGACAGCCTACAGACTGAGAGCGGCTAGGAGGAGAGAGAGGAGAGACATGTCTGAAAGAGGAAACGCACATCGGCAAGTTCGGGGACGTCGAAGAGCTCGTGGGTGTCCAGTTCGCCGTTCTGATTGGTGTCGAGGGCTCTGAAGCGTTTGTACAGTTTCTTCAAATCGCGTTCGCTGAAGTTCGCGGCGTGGAGCAAGTCCATCTGCTCCTGAGGACTCAGCCGTCCCTGCGCGTTTCTGCGCGAACGCATGCAGCACAAGCGCGGAGAAAAGGTGAAGCGAAGACGCGGCGAGGCGCGACGCACGGGGACGTCGACACAGAGAGCGGAAAGAAGGCATCGCGCCAGCAAGGGAGAGAGGCGAAGAAGCAAACAAAGAGAGACGACGAACGGGAAGAGGAAGAGAGAAGAAAAGAGAAGAAGAAAAGAGAAGAAGGAGAGAGAAGAAAAGGGAAGAAGAAGAGAGAAGACAGAGAGACACGGGGGGACCGAGACAGAGGAAGAGAACATGAAAGAGAAGGAAGGAGGGAGGGATGCATGTGACGGGAGTGCAGGAGCGCGACGGAGAGAGCAAAGGAGGTAAAATCTGGGAGATCTGATAAAGGGTGGAAGCGAGAGGCAGAACACAAAGGTCAGAAGAAGAGATTGTCTTGCCTTCTCAGCATCTTTTTTCGTTTCGTTCGCGACGGACGCATGCGCGCAGTGACTCACCCCATGGTGTCGTCAGTGGAGAGGAGAAAAGAGACGAGGGAGGAGAAATGAAAAGAAACAGAGAAAACGAGGAACGACGTCGAGAGAAGGATGCGCGCGAGCCAGGCGAGAAAAACAGAACGAGGAACCGAGGACCAGAAAAAAGGTGAAGACGGATCCCTCGGCGGCAGTGTTATCCAGGAAGGCGAGGCGCAAAGGAGGCGTGCCAGAAGAAAGAAGAAAGAGAGGCAAAAAAGAAAGAAAAAAGGGTCGAGGTAACAGGGTGACCCGTGAGGGGAGAGAGAGAGAGCAGTTCTCCCGTGTGTGAGGAAGACGAGAAAAAAACGACGAAGCTGGAGGAAAAAACAAGGAGCACGGAGGAGAAGCCTCGGCGGGGGCAACGAGGGAAGCGAACGGATCGAGAAAAAAAGAGGAGGCGCAGGAGGGAAACAAGCAGAAAACGAGAAAGGCAAAGAGAGCGCGTTGCGTCCTCTCGTGTGTAGAGAAGGAAGGAAAACTATTTCGCGGAGTTTGACTCGGCGAGAATTTGAGAAGGACGCGGTGTCCTCACGGGAACCACGACCGACTGGCGGAGGAAGGGGAACCTTTTTGCGGCGTTTTCTTTTTGCACCGGATTTCGTTTCTCGCTTCGATCCCTGGAAATGGAAATTCGCAGAAAACTCAAAAAGCTGGCGGTAAAGAAACGTCGCCGGCGTCTCTCCTCCCGCTCAAAGCCGCACCCCTCAGAGCGCCGAGCTCGCGACTCTTTTATATAGCCGTCGAGCGGTCAGGTGCAAATCCACCTCAGAGCGCAGAGCTCGTCGGAGAGCCTCCAGAGAAGAAGAGGAAGGCAAGAGACTGGGGGGAAGAGAGGAGGAGAAGAGCAGAAAACGAGTCAGAATCCCAGCGAGGGGAGTTCTTTGTCTGCGAAAAGTCAAGAAAGAGAGAAAGAACTCCAGAGGGTGCAGGCGCGCGCTGGTCGGAAGCCGCGAGAGCGGGCAGAAGCGCTCGAAAGCCTCCGTTGGTTTTCTGTGGTGTTTCGGAGTTTTCCTCCACGGAGGCCCAGAAAGGCCGAGACGAGTTTGGAGCTCGGAGTTCCAAAAAACAACAAAAGTAACTCCCGCAGAGACAGCAAACGCTTCCCCGATATCCCTCAAACGGACGAATAGGTGTGTGTCGGTGAAGCAGCTGGCTGTATACGGCCCCGCAGCAAAGGCTGGGAGAAACGTGAGAGCTCCCCCCACTCCCCGCTTTATCTCTCCTCGTGTCTTTCTCCCCCTTTCTTCTTTCTTCTTTTCGCCTCGCCTTGTCCGTTTTCTCTTCCACTTGCTCTTTTCTGCGTCCTCGCGGCCTCCGTGTGTCTTGCTCCCCTCCCCCAGGTATAATACCAGACACCGCCGAGACCTGCGGATTGGGTGTAGCTCTCTCGCCTTCTGGCTTGCTTTGCAAAGCTTCCTCTCTTCTCTCTCGCTCTCAAGCTTCTCGCGCCTTTTCTCTGTACCACTGTCCTCCTCTCCCTTCACTGTCTCCCTGTCTCTGCCTCGACCGTTCTTCCTCTGCTCCTCGCGGTCTTTCCAGCGCGTCTCCTCTTTGGTTTCCCTTCTTCTTTACTCCCCCTCCGCCTTCTCTTCTTCCCTCTCTCCTCTCGTGGCACCCTTTTCTCGTCCTGCAGACAGAGAAAATGCCTCGCTGCTCGCGCTCTCCACTCTGACTTTCGCTGGGCGGCTTCTTCTCTCCAGTGCCGCGTCTTCCTCGAGGTTCCGCATTGCTTTGCTTGAAGAACCGAAAGGGAGATGGAAGCGCAGCAGCCAAGGATCGATCGATGGAAGAGGCCAGCAAAGAGGGGAGCGAAAAGAAAGGCGAACAGGAGAGAGCAAGAAGGAAGGAGCGGCGAACGAAAGGAGAAGATCGAAAGCATAGGAAGAATAAGAAAGGAGAGAAAGCGGAAGAAAGGACAGAAAGAGGACGAGAAAATATAGGAGAGAAAAAGAGTCGATAAGGAGCAAGAGCGGAGAGAAAGAGAAGAAAACGAGAGGAGAAGAAAGAAAAGTTTTGTTTCAAGAGAGATTAATGGACGAGTTGTAGCAGAGAAGAGACATGTACTTATGGTTTCCATCCACTTTGAAAGTATGTCTATGAAATGAGATATAGTGCCTTTGATTTGAAAACGAAATGTGGAGTTTCATAGTTACTTTTTTTAGTTTAACGGTAAGAGAGAAGTCTCCAGGAGAGAGAAAGGAGAAGAGAAGCAAGGGGCACGAGAGGAGGAAAGGATAAAGAAGAGTGGAGAGAGAGAAAAGGTCGACCCAGCTGCCGCCTCCAACTCGGAAACTTCAGTGGCTCCGTCCCCCAGAAAATGGCGAGCCATCGTTCTACATGAGCGGGAGAGAGGCCTGTGTCGGTTTTTGTGTGAACTGCAGTTCGTTTTGCTCTTCTCTGTCCTGTAGGATGGACAGCAGCCGTTTCCTTAGTCGCCCTGTTGCTGTTAAATCGATTCACGATGTTCGGAGAGTCGATACGTCTCCAGGTTGATACAGAAACTTACAGAAGACGCGCCCACAGTGTTATTTTCCAAAGGGCAGAGGCACCTCCACAGGCATTGCTGGCTGTAGAGGGATAGTCGGCCGCAGCGAGATGCAGTTGAAAGGACCTACGTGAGGCCCTCCAAAGAGAGCTAAACAGAGGTGCATGTGCATAGGAATACACAGATTTACATACGGACATAATTAATATACATATATATACATATATATACATATATAAGCATATATTTATATGTATGTATGAGCATAAATCTGTACAGAGATCCACGTATTTGTGGAAGTGCATATAAATGTGTAAAAAGTATGCCTGCGCGGAGGTAGAACATGGACAGCCAAGAAAAGGAGAAGCGGGGACAGAAGGAGCAACAACTTGACGGTCGAACCACGCGCGTTGCCTACGCCCTTTGGACAGCACCCTACCCTTGGAAGAAAAAGGGAGAATCGCATGCAGTCTGTGTTTTGAAACCTTTTTAGCAGTGCTCCACGAGGGCCAAGACGCTCCGAGCCACAGGCCTGCTTTTTAGGTTGAACTAGAAGAACGAGAGCCGCAACGGCTGACACAACACAGAAAAGGAAACTCCGACGCAAACGTCCGACGACGCAGAGACGGAGAGTCGCGTGTCTGTACAGATGAACGCATCTTCACGCGCATCCCTTTCCTGTCTCCAGCTGCATGCACTCCTATTTCGCAGTGTGGATCAGGTCCATTCTCATTCGCGTCAAACTTGTGACAGCTGGAAAAACGCTTCGTTCGCTCTCTGACAACCTTGTCTCTCTCACCGACGCATTCTCACATTGCCCCGCTCTCGACGCGACAAAGGAAAACATATATGTAGACAGATAAAAGCAGATCGAGAGACAGAGAGATGAATCGAGGACTTTCGGGGAATACATGTGCACACCCCTGCAGACGGCGTCTCTTCGCGTCCTCCATACATGTTTAGAAGAAAGGCGCCGCGCGGTGCAGAGACGCAGGTGAGGCATCCCTTAAGCCATGAAGCTTTTTCCGCATCCACAGGACTGCTTTTCATTGGGGTTCTTGAAAACGAACTTCCTTTCGAGTTCCGTGTCGACAAAGTCGACTTCTGTTCCGACGAGAAACATCACTGCATCGCTCGCAACCACGAGCCTCCCGCCTGCCGTCTCGATCAACTCGTCTGCAGCCCAAGGTTGTTTTCCAGAAGCAGCGGAGGAAGACGCATTCGACTGTATGGCAACGTCCACGGTGTAGGACAAGCCGCTGCATCCTCGCTTTTCCAGTCCGATGCGAATGCCGATGGCGCGCGCCTTTTCAGGTGTCTCGACACCGTCCTCTTCTCCCTCTTCTTCTCCGCCTTCTTCTCCCTCGCGCGGTTCGTTTCGTCGTGCGACAGAGGTCTCGCGCTGAACTTGTTCGTTGTATGCGTCGACAATGTCTCGGATTCTCTTCGAAGCGGCAGCGGTGACGGTTAAGAGAGGCATCGCCTTGCCTCTCCCTGTCGCCGGTCTTCGACGCGCGCGAGAGAGACTCGAGACGCCTTCGCGTGTTCCCTCTTCCGCGAAGCCTGTCGGCGACGTCTCGAGAGCGACCGCCGGAGGAGAGCCTTCCCTCCCTTCGCTCGTGGCGTCCGACAAGTCAGCGGCGCCAGGTTGACCTTCATTTGCTCGCGGCGGGGAGGGAGGGGAGGCTGGAGGTGAGGCTGGAGGCGAGGCAGCGCCGAGCGTCGACGGCGAGAAGTCTCGAAACGCGTGAGCCTGGGAGGCAGAGAAGACCTGCGCAAACTCGGGGACGTGGCTGGTCGCCCTCCGCTGCGCCTCCCCATCCGCCTGCGCATAAGAAGAAAAACGAGAAGCGAAGGCCGACGCAGAGGCTGTCAAACGACGCTTCGTCTCGGATGCGGAGGAAAAACGGGAAGAAATCCCCGCGGTCTGCTCCAGAAAACGGCTGCTCTCCAGCGGCAAGACACCTGAAGCGAGGTCAGCTGTCCGTACAGCCGGCTTGCGCGCGAGAGCCGCGCCCAGGCCAGTCGCTGGCGACAAAGACCAGTTCCTCCTTCCGAGCACGAAGGAGCAGAGAGAAGCAGGCGAACTGGACGGAGAGAGCAGCGAAGATTGACCGAGCGGAGAAGCGGACGAACCAGTTGGGACGCAAGACACGGAAGACGAAGGGAACAGAAAGAAGGCTGACAGCGTGTGAGAGCGACTCCGTGGGCGCGCGAGAGGTGAAGACGGCAGCGTAGAAAACGAGTTTGTGGCGGCCGACTCGTGACCTGCTCTTTCTTCCGCTCTTCTTCCCTGCCGTTGCGCGTGGCAGACAGGACGAGTGAGCGGCGAAGACGACAGAAGGGAGAGAAATGGCGCAGAAGGCAGAGAGTTCTCAAAGCGGGGAGACGCAGGAAGAGGATTCGAAGAACTGGGGCGGCGGGAGCGAAAAGACCGCAGGAAAAAACGACGAAAAGCAGCGGAACAGCGAAGGGCGCTTCGACTCGGTGCCGGAGGGCCTGGTGAGCTGAGGGTCACCATTATGAGGGCGAAGGAAAGTCGCAGAAAGAAACTCGCTTTTCCCCTGGGCGGAAATTTGAACAATTTAGTTGCTTCCAAACAGCGAACGAAATATGAGAAAAAGTCGTGCACATTTTCAGTCGTTCACCTGTGCGACGCAGGCCAAGTCAAACGAGGCAAACAGGTGTACATACACCCCGTTCGCTGCTCTCGCAGAAACGGGCATCCGCCTCAGTCCGCCGAGACGGTGTAAGGAAACGTCGTGCGTTGGGAAACAAGTCGAAAAAGACGAGGAAGTGAACTGAAGAGCATTTGTTTTCATCACTGCTGAAGCCGAGAGAACTGTTGACCCTTCCGTACAGGCGAAAAGTTCGGGCAAAAGCTCGGTTTTTTGCCATGAACGCGAGACCCGCCAGTTACCGGTGACGTTGTTTTTTCAAGGCGAAGCCTGCGACACAATGAGGAGAAAGAAAGTTGATCCGCTGGGCGATGACGATGACTTGTGTCAAGATACAAAGAGCGCATCTAGTGTCGTCCGTACTGCATGCACCCCCGGACACACTCATTGAGCTCATTGAGCATGGTGATCGATCACAAGTCACGAACTCGACGCCCTCTGTAGCGACGGACTACGAACGCACAAAGGATGAGGCGTTAGGATTCTCTGGATCGCGCGGGCAACGGAGGAAAGTCTTGTTCTATGAGTCTACTAAACCGACACTGTCAATGGCTGCAGCTGTCAAGCAAGCAGGAGCACCTGAAGGATAGACACGGGCCGAGTGTTAGACCCTGAGCACCTTTACTTCTCTCAAATCTTACGTGGGATCTTGTTAACAGAGGCACTGTAGTACCTCGGATACTGAAAAGGACTCCAGTTACGCGATAGGCACAAAGATGCTCTTTATCAGTGCTAACAGCATGATACCTAAGATACTGATCAGGACGCATACAGAAAAAAGGTTTTTATCGCTGCTGCACACCAAGGCATGACCGTAATTGCTCGACAAGGATTCCTCTGCCTCTGGACCGTCAAAGCGCAACCCTGTTCACATGTTTTACTCTATACACTTCGACAGCGGCATTGTCGGATTTCTCTCCGACTCAAGTATCCCGATTCACACTTTGCCTTCAAGGTTAAGAGTTGCTTCATTGTTGGCTGCAGAGAACGGATAGAAGCCCAGAAAAGTCGGTTTCCCCTCGCACCATGTTTCGCCATCGTTCTCGACCCAGCTCACGTGTACGGTACAAGTTGCACGCAAATGATCTTCAACTGAAACGGAGGGGTGGCGCAGGTACAAACCATGCAGTGGTGGTTTACGTCTGTCGTACATCGATACGTTTTGCGTGCAGCAGACAACCGAGTTCTTTGTGACCGCTAAACAGGACCAGTTCGCTGGAGTGCTTACGATGGTAAAAGGGACGGACTTCACTATTCACCGCTTGCCAACTAGCCGGCTAACGAGGTGGGTGTCTGTTGCTATTTCGGCCGGGGTACATGTGTTCGTGCGGGATCTTGGCGTGGGGTGCGAAACTATAGCGGACATACTTGGTTTATGTCTTTGCAGCTCTTACGCCAGGATTTGCTTTACCTATTTTAACAGGAGAATTTCTTGTGAGCCTACTCGATTCGCATACAAATACAGAATTCTATGACTTCCTGCTTTCACGAGAGAACGCAGGAAACAGCGACCACCCGCCTGCAGCAGAAGGCACAGCTTCCTCGCCGTTTGCCGCCGACCTTCTTGATGCCGGATTTGTACGGAGGATATCGTAACGTCTTTGTACCAATCTATATTGGGAGGTTGGAAGTCGTTTTCCTAAAAACTACCGCGATCGTCTACTTCTGTGCACCACTGAATTCTGTGTTCGTGACTCAAAGTATCTGTAGATTGTTTTCTGTGGCTTGCACACAATGAAGGGGTCCAACACTGAGAGCAACGGAACATTGTGGCGGAGGCGTCGACCCTTCATTTGTCTGTTTTTGACGAGGATGGCGTTTTCTCCAGCTAACTCTCTTGATACTGAAAACCCCATCCGGGCACTTTACACGTGAAACAATCCGGTTTTTACTTGGAAAGGCGCCTCATCGAAAGAGGAACAACGTTCTAGATTTGATCAGCTTCTCTTCGTTAAGACAGTTCGCCCAAGGAACATCCCCCGTTTCCGATTGGTGTAAGGATAGTACTTGCGACAGTCAAGCCTCAACGGACTAGATGTTTTTCGGGGTAGAGCTTCCTACCGAAGCACACTCGGGACTTTTCCTTGAATCGCAAAAGTCACGAGCACCTCAAAATGGCTCTATGCTGGCGCACCTCTGTTCCCCCTTGTCGCGTGTCGAACAAGCAATTGGGAGGGCCTCGGCTACGCGCAGAGAGACAAGTGGAACGCCGTTCTGTGGGTGCAAAGAAGCAGGGTGTTGCTCGTGGATGAGGGATGACATCGAGAGACGGAGAACAAATGCAGGAAATGGAATGATAAGCCCATCAGGTATGCCGTACGTTTTCGGTCTCTGTGTCAAAGGACTCGCGGATCGAAGCGGACGGCTGTTCACATGCTGGCTTGTTCAGGCGTGCTCGGTTGTTTCCCAGTGTGTACCAGGGAGCCGAGGCCGGCGACCCTAGTACCATTTTCTTTTCAAGTTCACGGGTTTTTTTGAAGTTATCGGACCGATTCTGCAGAGGAAGGTCTCTCGCTTCCTTGAAACCTGCACGCAACAACAACATGATCTCTGCGTCGAGTATATGTGATCTAATTGTGTGTGCCTGGTACAGACGTACAACGCAGAGCTTCAGAGGATCCAAATCTGGTCCTATTGGCTCTGCATCATATCGAAAGCGTTTTTTGTTATTTGTTCCCTTTTCTCCTGTCGGGGCTTGACAACCGGTGGAACGGCTGAGAACAACACCCCGCTGTCGCGCTGCTGTCGAGCGAAAAGCTTCTGTTTCTAAGTCCATATCTACTTCCTTATCTCGGCTTGCCACAGTTCTGACCACCCGCTGCCCGGCTTTCTCGACGCTGTGTGAAGGAATTCAAGCTTTTCTCGCTGAATCTGTGGAAAACTGGACACGAACACGAAGCTCGACCTGCCACGGTGAGGCAAACTAACTGAAGAAGCGTAGCTGGTTCGGTTTTACATGGTCGCATCCGTGCTTCATTTCATTCGGCTCTCCCCTTCGATCCATTTGTAGCATTGGACGCGTTCGCTAGCGCTATCCCGTTTTTGAAGTCCTTGTCGAACTTGATCTCTGTTTTTTTCCCAGTTGTATCACACGCCTACGGGCACTCAACGCCTTGGCTGTCTCCAACTACATCTGCGGCGGGGTCCATCCAGTAGGCGTTTTCTTGCTTGCTGGAGTGAGGACAGAAGCGTGAAGCCTCTTGCGTGTCTTTGGGCTTGCGAGAAAGATCGCTGTTTTGTCGTGGATCGGTCGTCCAGTGCAGCTGCGGAGTGTGGCTGTCGAGCGTCCGTCGAGCGTGCCGGGTGTCCGTCTGGCAGTAAGCGTGTGTTGCCACAGTGTTTCGCCAAGTGCGCTTCGCCTCCCTCCTTTCTGCGTTTCTTATCATGCCTTTCGGATAGCGATCGTAAAACACTGCGTCAGAGCTCTTCTGTGTCTCCCTGTTTTTCGGGTTGTCGACAACCCCCGGGCTGTTTCTGTGTTGCGATCTTGTCGCCTCACCCATTCCAGTCGTGGGATGAGCACAATGTTCGATTGTAGACGCATTCTTTGTATCTTTGTCCTAACTCAGAGCGACAGTCATCTTTTCCGGAATCGCGGGAAACATGGCGCCTCGACGCCTACCGCCTGCAGTGCCTCAACGTGTGAAAGCCCCGTTGACAAGAGACAAAGAAAGCGGTCTTCCCAGTGTGTGTCGGGATAGTAAAAAAGCGATGAAAGAGAGGAAAACGCCATTCGAATTGCGGGTATCCGAAGCAGCCCCTCAGAGACTGAGACGGGGAAGGGAGCGTGAGGAAGAGCGGAAGAAAAGCAGAGACGGATGGCAAAGCCGATCACCATCGAAGTCCACAGAGGACGAGAAAAGACTATGGACATTCGAGCTAGAAATTGGCCCCGACGAGACAGCAGCCGAATGCGAGCTGCAAGCTGGAGAGAGCGAAAGGCGTCACAGCGCATCAAAGAATGCAGAAAGCAGTGCTAGTCTAGCAGACGAGCAGGAAGCCGAAAGGAAGACACAACCCGAACGACTCGCGACAAACATGGGAATGAAGACATCTGAAAAAAGGCCCGACGTGGGTTTTGTATCTCAGCCGAAACCGATTATGATATCCCTCGGTCCTCCGCCGCTGCTGCCCATTCCAACACCTCCTTCTCGTTGCTTTTCCTCGCACTCTCTCTTGACAACGCCGCTTTCTCGTGATTTTGTTCTGCATGCGCCGGTGACGCCTGTGGCTTCCAGACAAAGGTCACGCCGAGCCGGAAACGTTTCCACCGAGTTTCCGTTTTTTGGGGAAAGGGCGAAGCAAGTGCCCACGGAGGAAGAGCTGCGGTCCACAGGCATCCCATTTCCGGAGTCTCCAAACCGAAGAAAGCCTCTCCTTTCTCGGTGCCTCTCGTCTTTTGCCCTTCTGCCCTCTGCTCCCTTTGCAGCCAACTCGACTTTGATGCCGTCTACCCCGCGGATTTCTACGCCACCGTCGCGTAGTTCAAAGTCTTCTTTTGCTGGTGCTTTTTCTGGGGTGGTTTCCAGGTTGCCAGCTTCTGCCAGTTCCTCCGCTTCGTTGGCCTCTCGAGTTTCGGGTCCGTCCCCCGGCAAATCGCCGCCTCTCTCTGCAGCGGTGTTTCTGGAAACGGGTGGGTGGGACCCTCTGTCGGACGAAGAGTCTGACGAGCAGCACAGCAACGACTCCGGAGAAGACGACAGGAAGGTGGCGAGGCGCAGAAATGAAGAACGGAAAGAAGACGCCGTTCCGCCGTCAGAAGAGCATGAAAAGTCTGCTCTGCAAATCTCGCGTGACGAAGAAAGTGGCTGGACAAGCCACACTTGGGGAGACCCCTGGAGTGACAACGAAGAGGCGAGAAAGCCGTTGCAGAAGAACAGTTGCGGAAAGAAAGGGGGAGGAGCGTTTCAAAGCGCGAAACCTCAGAAGCTGCCGCTAAACCGGGAAGCCAAGAAAGGAACTCCTCTTTCAGGGAAGCCCTCAGGGTCCCCTCAAAACAAGCACGTTCCCGCAGTTCCGGCGTTTCTCCAGCGGGGGTCTGGCACAGCGTCTTGTCTGCAGAAAAAGCGATTCTCGTTGACCGCTTGCTCATCGTCGACTTTGACGTCATCCTCGTCATCGTTCTCTTTGTCGGGTGCTTCTTTCTCTTCTTCGTCGATCTGTTTGCCTTCCCCTGCTCCGGTGAGCGAGGCATGTGCGCCCCTGGCGGGTGAGGAGTGCCGGCCAGATGCGAACGCGTCCTGGCAGTCTGAGCAGGTCCAAGCGTTTCCGGTTTCGTCTTCTGCGCCTTCTTTCTCCCGTCTTGCTTCGGGCGTTTTGTTCTCAGGAACTGCAGTGCCTTCCCCTCCCCCGCGGCGGGACCACAAAGCCAAAGATTCCATCTTTTTACTGCGCTCGTTCTCCGGAAAACCTCCCCCGCCGCCTCCGGTTTGTGCTGGAAAGGTGAACTCTGTCCGGCTGGCAGTTTCTGCAGGTTCTTCGAGTTCTTTTGTAGAGGACCCTTCCGTATGTTCGGGTGTTTCGGCTGTCGTACCGCCACCTCCTGACGACGGAGTGGAAAAGGCGTTTTCCGAATCTTTCCCGAGATCTGTGTCGCATTCGGGGCCTGCGCGAGTGCGAAAACCCCCTCCGACGTTGTTTTGTCGGGAGGCACATCTTTTTTTTCCGATTCCTCACGAAGAGCCACCAACAGGAAAGGCGCATTCGTCTGCGACCTACCACCCGGTTCGAGGTTCCCTTCAGCCTCCTGACGCGGCGAGCTTCTCCGCGGTAGAAGACGCCTCTTTGTCAGGATTTCCTCCCGTTTCTGGATCGTACACCCGTGGACTTCCTCCCATCGTTCTCTACGGAACAGACAGCTACTTCAGTTGTTCCCCGTCTGTCTACGAGGCGGCAGAGAGCGAGTTGGACGTGCGGTCCTTTCGGTTTGCAGAGAGGTCTTCTCATGCGCTTCGACCGGGGTTCCCCTTGGAAAAGCCGCGCCACGGGAGAAACGTTTTGCAGGGCTCTTTCGCGTCCTCGACTCTGCCGCCGCCCGCCGCGCAGCCTGGGGAGGAGACGGAACACCTCGAAAGCGCTTCTTCGCACGCG